>NC_091282.1:765997732-766192732 GCF_032444005.1 Ranitomeya imitator
AGTGTCTGAAAAAAAATCTTGCAGCAATCTGGCAGTGAATGGAACCTTTACAATTTATAACCCACCATGGGTTTACTCCTCCAAACAGAAGGCCCACATTTTTTTGGTTTAAGACATCTCTTCCTGATGGCACATGTGATTTACTGTCAAAAATGTTCAACTTTTCCGGGTTTTGTTTGCTTTGAAAAGTTGTGTGGGTGTGGCTTAATGGATGTGGGTGTGTCTGATACATAGATTTATCAATACTAGAGCCAAATTTTGAAAGCTACAGGAAGTTACCTAACTCTATATTTTATACTGATAAGATGGAGATGTATTTCACTTATAGTATAGCAGAATGGAAGGACATAACTAGAATTCATAGTGATCCCAACCACAGCACAACCCTCAAACAACAATGGACAGCGACACAGGTACTCAGCATGTCATTCCTAGGTTTCCAGTTACACTGGTATACAGAAGAGTTGACCTGGGGAAAGTGTTCACTAGGATCTTTTTTGGATAAAGATCTTTGGGCGGTCTGTATGGGCAGTCAAATTGTTCACTGTATGAGCCTCGAGCATTGTAAGGGCCCATAAACTTTACCTAAGATTGTGCCATTCAGGATTCTATTACTCAGAGAAGAAAACAATTAAAAGTAGCTTCTCTCACTTTGGAAGACCCACCATATGTAATTCTTCAATTTTCCTGTGGGGATGCTGCAGAATAATGACTATAACGTTCTTTTCTGCTTAGTGGCACTTAACCCAAGTAAGGGAAGTACAAAACATACAAACCATTCATGTGGTTCACATAGATCCACTGCAACTGAAAATGCGCTCCGTGGATTGGTTTGCATCTCTAGTAGCGTAATACATTATTCCGCATGATGTGGGGTAACTAATCCTACACTAATACGAAGTCTCAAGTCATGTCCTTACCTCCCGCTGATCATCAGATGATCAGAGCTTTATTTTCTGAAGGTGTTTTTTACGAGTTCACAGCAAATTTACACCTTCAACGTGAAGGAGCCGCAACACTTAATCCTACATTTGGAAACTTACAGAGTCTTCGAGAGGAGTTGAAGGTAAAGGCTACAAAAATGTCAAGGATATCTAAGCCTCATAAACTTTATAGATAAAGAGCACCACAGCATACCTACCTACAGGAGTCACTAGAGAGACAGTTTCCTTTCGTCTTGAAGAGAGTCAATTTATATATTTTTTCCCCAACAAGCATTGACGGTAAAACTAAACATACCAGTTGGATCGCCATAAGGAGAGCCAATATCCCATGAAGACTTTTCTCTTAAAGATGAAAACCTTTACAGCTTCCACGGGCATTGGTGGTGGATAATAATAGGGGGTCTACAGATTTAAGATAATGTTTGATTGGGAGAGACTCTGAGACCTCCAGGGCACACAGATCAGCACAATGGTGGCACCATGCCACTCCTGTTAAGGTTATTTGGCCAAGGCACCGCAACCACTTCATTGCTCTTATCTTTCAGTTTACCAAAGGAAGATTCCCTATAAGGTTCATGAGGCAAGGTTATAAATTTGCAACAGTGGGCTCTCTTCACTGGCTGTAGGGGGTCAGCATTTTAGTGGTTACGCAGATTCTGCACTTTTCATCATAGGTTCGTCGCCTTATTTTTAGTCTGGGCAGCTGAATTGTTTGAAACACCCCATAGGAAGGAGCCAATAATCCCATTCATAGCCGCTGGTTGGCAGTTCTTCCGTACAGCTGCCCAACCAAACTCATCGCACAGCAACACTCCTTGCAAACCTTTGGCAAATATACCCCATACGTAGTCTCCAGGGAGTATAATGGGAGCCAACAGTAGGTCAAAAGGTCTCTATGAACCATAAGAACAGACCATTACTATCAAAGACCTGCAATTTTCAGGGGCCTTGTTGGAGATTTTGCTTTGTGGCTCAAGACCTTAAACTTACATCACAACCAATCCCTTTTTTGCACCATGACTTTTCTACTCACCCATATGAAAAAATCCACAACTTCTTGGGAAGTTTGTTGGGGAGGAATTCGACGTGCATCCAGGCAGTTTGCCAACTCTTCCAGGAATTGGCAAAAAAAAGGAGTGTCTCCCCAAAAAAGGAGCAGTCTCCAGAAAAATGTATTAGTTTTTTGAACAATGGGATTGGTCTAGGTAAAAAAAGAAGTGGTCTCAAAAAAAAGGAGTAGTCTTTAAAAAAAAGGCATGGTCTTTTAGAAAAAGGACTTGTTTCCCCAAAGAAGGTGTGGCTACTCAAAAAGAGAAGTGATCTTTCGAAAAAATAAGTAGTGTCTCAAAAAAAGGCATGGTCTCCTAAAAGATGGAATTGTCTTCCGAAAAAATTGGGTGTTCTCCCAATAAAGGGAGTGATCGCCAGAAAAAAGGAGTGGTCTACCAAGAAAACAGAATGATCTCCTGAAAAACATGGTGGTCTCCCCAAAAAAAGGTGTAGTATCCTGAAAAAACTAATTTCCTCCACAATAAATGGGAGGTCTCCCAAAATAAGGAGTGATCTTCCTAAAAAGGAGTAGTCTCCCAAAAAATGAATGGTCTCCAGAACAAAGGTGTGGTCTTTTGGAAAGATAACTAGCTTCTTGTCAAAAAAAAAAAAAGTGGTATTCCAAAAGAGAATCGGTCTCTGGAAAAAAGTGGTGGTCTTCCAGAAAAAGGAGTCATCTCTGGGAAAATGGGGGTGATCTCTGGAAAAAATGAGTGGTCACCGCAATAATAATGGGTTATTGAGACAATTTCCAAAAGTAAGATACATTCAGATTTTTTCTGTTTATTTTGTTAGTGGAGATGATGGGTGTTATAATACCTCTTAAAGAAATCCAATATGTGCAGATAACTCAACAGAATAGATTTAAAGGTATACACACACTTTAAGGGACGAACACAATGGAAATTGTTTTTAAGATTAAGATTTAAATTTCCAGGCATGTATGGACACATGATGAAATGTTTATTAGTTAATTAGTTAATGTTAGTTATTAGTTCTGAGAATAAATGAATCTTCGGGTAGGCTTGTTTTCTAGTATCCGTTAAGCCCTCCTTCCCCCACTCCAGACTTTCATCGGCTTGTCAGATAATTCTGTTAATAAGTGAGTGGTTTTCGCGTAATGAACGCTGGTTCGTCCGTCTGTACGGAATGGAAATTTTCCGAACACAAAAGCTTAATCACTTGGCTGTTTTAATTAATCATGCGCTCTCCACGCGCACACCCGAACGGCACCCAATGTATTCATCAATCAATAAGTAAATGATTTCTCACCAAGAAGTGATTGATTCATTGACTTTCATCTAAGTTGCTCAATTCCAGTTTGAACCGTGACTTCTGAAGAAAGAAGAACTCCAAAAACCAGAGATGACATGGAAAATTCACAGACAACATGATGCTTCCCAAACACAGTCGCAACTTAAAGGGAACTGATTTTTTTTTTTACTAAACCAAGCGTTATGGTCATATAGGTTATAAAATAACAATAAAAATGATACCCGTCTTATAGAAATCCAATGCGCCAGCTCTGAGAATTCAAGCTTTAAAGCTATATGCCTGGAAGTGCATTTTGGGGGCATGTCGATATACTTGGACTTCATTGCCCAGTTTGAATGTATCTTCAAAGATTGATTTCTCAACCCTGATACATCAGATCAGAACACTAAAAAGTTTGTGCTTGAGCATTAAGATTTACTGGAAGTAAAGGACCAATGCCGACCCCTGAATAACACCCCTATAGCATTTACCTTCCTAACCAAAATGCACAATGCAGTCAGAACGTTCTCCTGGAATCACCAAATCCAGACTCCTCCATCAGAGAATTGCGATCTGCCATTGGACAGAACACATCTCCTCCAGAGTCCAGTGGTGGTGGCTTTATACCACTCCTTCTGACGCTCGGCATTGTGCTTGGTGATGTACGGCTGCATGCAGCTGCTTGGCCATGAAGCTCCTCCACAGCTCCAACGCTGCCTCACCGCCACCACCCCGATCTTTGTAGGTAGTCTGTAACGGTGACATTATGACTATAACTCATGTGAACACTGCAGTCAATCACTGAGCAAAAGGCAACAATGGGATTAAGAACGTAAAATAAATCGCTAAATGTTTTTACCTTTTTTTTTTTCAGATAATTGTTGCTGACGATTACTTTTCAGCGCCGGACGAATTTTATATATCACGACTCTGGATGCTTTAATGTAATATCATATTAAGCCTCATCATGAAGTGACCTCTTTAAGAAATAAATCCCTATTGGGAACGGAAGGGATTAGCGTCAAGGCGAGGTTTCCGCTTTCCCTTCAGGTCTGGCCACTTTGTAGTTTGATAAGTGTCATTTGTGAGTGAGCGCAGGTAGCGGGGGATAATTCCGGGGAGATTACAAGCCGCCTTTTCTGCCGTGATCATCATTAGTTAACACGGCGCAGGCCTGTGTATTGAGACTCGCTGCCGATGCTGCTAGCTGTGTAAAGGTTAAACTGCAAACATTCCTTAAATTGTGAGCTTATGGAACCTAACTGTGCCATTGAGAGCAAATCTGGGCAGAATATTCCCAGTGGCTTCCAGACAATAAAACATCTGTTGGTTACATGCTTGATTTGTTGCCTCAATTCAGCTCCAAGAGATCGCCACTTGATCAGTCGTGTTCATACCCAGCAGTGCCAATAGAAGCAAAGAGAAATGGATATAAATGTATCTGGGAGAAGGAGGGAAAAACAGGCACTACTCTCACAAGAGACAGTCAGGTCCTCTAAACCAACACTGTCTTCGTAAGATAGATAGATAGATAGATAGATAGATAGATAGATAGATAGATAGATAGATAGATAGATAGATAGATATGGGATAGATAGATAGATAGATAGATAGATAGATAGATAGATATGGGATAGATAGATAGATAGATAGATAGATAGATAGGTAGATATAGGATAGATAGATATGGGATAGATAGATAGATAGATATGGGATAGATAGATAGATAGATAGATAGATAGATAGATAGATAGATATGGGATAGATAGATAGATAGATAGATAGATAGGTAGATATAGGATAGATAGATAGATATGGGATAGATATGGGATAGATAGATAGATAGATAGATATGGGATAGATAGATAGATATATGATACATACAGTAGATAGATAGATAGATAGATAGATAGATAGATAGATAGATAGATAGATAGATAGATATGGGATAGATAGAGATAGATAGATAGATAGATAGATAGATAGATAGATAGATAGATAGATAGATAGATAGATATGGGATAGATAGATAGGTAGATATAGGATAGATAGATAGATAGATAGATAGATAGATAGATAGATAGATAGATAGATAGATAGATATGGGATAGATAGATAGATAGATAGATAGATAGATATGGGATAGATAGATAATAGATGATAGATAGATATGGGATAGATAGATAGATAGATAGATAGATAGAGGATAGAAAGATAGATAGATAGATATGGGCTAGATAGATAGACAGGTAGATCTAGGATAGATAGATAGATAGATATGGGATAGATAGATAGATATATGATACATACAGTAGATAGATAGATAGATAGATATAGGATAGATAGATATGGGATAGATATAGATAGATAGATAGATAGATAGATAGATAGATAGATAGATAGATAGATAGATAGATAGATAGATATGGGATAGATAGATTCAGAATTTGCTTTCACTACTAAAATCACATGGTAATGGATAGATAACAAATAGATAGATGATAGATAGATTAATAACAGATAAATAATAGATAGATAGTAGACAGATAGGAGATAGATAATAAATAGATGATAGACAGTTTATAGATACCATATTTTTCGGACCAAAATTTTGGGGGAAAATGGGGGTGCATCTTATGGTCGCAATATACTTACAAATCCTGTGGCTGTGGAAGTGGCCGCGGTCCCAATGCAGCTTCCCTTCCCAGGCTGCTGCAGCTGTGGCGGTGCAACGGGGCTTTGTGGGATGAGATCTCGTTGCCGAGATTTGAATCTGAGCATGCGCCGCCCCCGGCCTGGTGGCCATGTTCCTGGAGGTCATGTTCCCAGAGGCCACCACAACATGGCAGCAACAGATGTGCGGGGGCCTCCAGGCTTTGACAAAATGCCGATGGAGCCCCCCACGGAGCACAGCCGCTGCCACTGCCCCAGAGCACAGCCCCCCTACCCCAGCACAGCCCCCCTGCCCCAACACAGAACCCCTGCCCCAGCACAGAGCCCCAGCACAGAGCCCCTGCCACAGCACAGAGACCCTGCCACAGCACAGAGCCCCTCCCCCAGAACAGAGCCCCAGCACAGAGCCCCTGCCCCAGCACAGAGCCCCTGACTCAGCACAGAGCCACCACCCCTGCACCAGCACAGAGCTGCCACCACCGCACCAGCTTGGGATGGGATTTCCTGGAGGCCACCATACAAGCCTGGACCACAGAACAACCCCTGTGACCACTCCTCCACCTGTGCCGATCGCTTCCTTGGTAAGCTGAAATTGGACTGTAAGACAGACCCCCATTTAACACATTATATTTTTCCCTATTTTCCTTCTGAAAATTTGGGTGCGTCTTATGGTCTGGTGCGTCTTATAGTCCAAAAAATACTGTAGATAGATAATAGATAATAGACAGATAATAGATAGATAACAGATAATAGATAGAAAATAGATAAATAAATAGATATGTCCTTCAAACCGCACATCCTTTCCACCTCCTGTCGCCCCCAGCTCAAAAATATCTCCAGAATCCGTCCTTTTCTCAACCGTCAATCTACTAAAATGCTTGTGCATGCCCTCATCATCTCCCGCCTTGACATCCTTTTCTGTGGCCTCCCTAACACCCTTGCACCTCTCCAGTCCATCCTTAACTCTGCTGCTCGACTAATTCATCTCTCTCCTAGCTACTCCTCTGCTTCCCCCCTCTGCAAATCTCTTCACTGGCTCCCATTCCCTCAGTGTATCCAGTTCAAATTACTAATACTGACCTATAAGGCCATCTATAACCTGTCTCCTCCATATATCTCTGAACTAATCTCCCGATATCTTCCCTCACATAATCACCGGTCCTCCTAAAACCTCCTTCTCTCCTCCACACTTATTCGCTCCTCACCCAACCGCATCCAAGACTTCTCCGGAATATCCCCATCCTCTGGAATTCTTTGCCCCAACACGTCCGACTATCAACCACATTCGGATCCTTTAGACGGAACCTGAAAACACACCTCTTCAGGAAAGCCTACAGCCTGCACTGACCCTGCTGCCTCCTCACCACTACTGAAGCTACCGCCTCACCCACACCGGAACTCCTGGAACCCCCATCCTACTATCTCCTTCCCCACCATCCTGTATAATGTAAGCCGCAAGGGCAGGGTCCTCGCCCCTCTGTATCAGTCTGTCATTGTTAGTTTGTTTACTGTAAGTGATATCTGTAATTTGTATGTAACCCATTCTCATGTACAGCACTATGGAATCAATGGTGCTATATAAATGAATAATAATAATAATAGATAGAGAATAGATAGATAATAGATAAATAGATAGATAGATAGATAATAGATAGATAGATAATAGATAGGTAGTAGATATATAATAGATATATATATATAGATACTAGATAGATAGATAATAAATAAATAGATAGATAATAGATAGATAATAGATAGATAGATAATAGATAAAATAACAGTTAGGTAATAAATAGGTAATATATAGATGATAGATAGATAGATAGATAGATAGATAGATAGATAGATATGGAGCGCCCCCAGACACAGGGCCACAGGTTACTCGGTACCGGTTCTCTCTGTCTCGGTGCTGGGGATGTCACGATGGCTGGACCCGGTCCGTGACCCTGCTAAGGGGCGTCCAATAAAAGGGGTGATGGTAGTTTGTCAAGGGTTCGTGACGCCACCTGTGGTATTCGGTCAGGGTGACCGACGCTGCTTAGGGGTCCGCTGGGGTGATGGAATGGCAGCTAGATGGTATACCTTCCGCAGGCGAAGTGTGTCCCCAGGGCTTCCCAGTAGTGTAGGTGGCGATGGTGTGAGGCGCAGTTAATAACGAGGACACAGGGTTGCAGTCTCTTTACCTTTTGCTGAAGACTTCGGGATCCTCAATCCAGACCACTGTTAACTGGGCTGTCTGAGACCGGCCGGTCCGAAGGCACATCCAGAGTTCCCTTTACAGGTGGAAATCAGTGCCTACCACTAGCGCCTGTCTGTTGTAGTTCTTCCCTGCTGAGCATGCGGGATAGTCCTCACAACTTCTGTTCTCATTCTTTCTCTTTCTCTCTCTTTCTCTCTCTCTCCGTCCCCCAAGTTTATCTGGATAGGACGCACCCGTTTGACGGAAAGGCTCGGAGCTATTCTGGGACCCTAGAGACGCCCCTCTCCACGCTTGCCCCCTATGTCTGCTTAGGTGATGTATAGTAGACAGCCAACCTATAATTAACTGTCCTGCGGTATTTGAAGTAAGGCATAGAGTCAGTTACTTCCTCGGTGTTCCGGTCACCGGCTACGCGCCTCAGTAGGAAGTTGCCGTTCTCGAGGCACGACTCCTACTGGCTCTCCTTTGTGCTTGATCTCGTTTCTCACTTTCCACAATATCCTTTTCTTCGTGTCCTTTCTTAGGATACCGCCGCAAGGTAGTGCAGGCGCGGTTCCGTTGCTGTCTATTCGTTCTGCTAGGCCCCTGTCAGGAACCCACCCCTGACAGCCCCCCCCCCCCCCAGTTGAGCTCTCCCAGGCTGCGTTCTGTTCTAACTTCCTATCCGACCCCTAGTTTTACCAGTGTGAGGAGTAGCCTAATACATAGTGCCTTTTGCTCCCCCTAGTGGCCGGAGTGTGAAGTGTAATGTGTGCTGTGATACCTGGTCAGGTGAACTCCTTTAGTGCAATCAGACATAACATCGCTCCCCTTAGCGGCAGAGCGACATTACTGCAACGACCAGGACTCTGGGGTGCTGCACTCCCCCCGGTTAAATCCAGTTATTAGAAAAGGACATACAAAAGTAAATATAACAATGCTTCCCTTTATGGGAGGTGAGGTCATTTGAACGTTACAAACAGAAACATGTTTAAATATTTTAAATAACATTCTATTCTACTGACTATAAATAATTCCTATTACCCAGCTGGGTATTCTACTAAGGGCAAATCTTGGAACAATAATTTAACTTTTCCTTAAGGGCGTATAAGCTGAACCCACTAAAGGCTTACTATAAAACATTACAGTACAAATCTAACGTTTTCTTTACTTCTTCTAACTTCACACCGCCTAACTACTCGTCTGGGCCTACTGCATCCCTTCTTCTAGGTCCACGGCAAACCATCTCAATATGGTTCTCAGAAGGACTCACTAACCCCTACGGGTTCACTTACTAGCTCTCTAGCTACATGGCATCTACTATGCAAACATTATCACTATCTTACTACTTAAGGCAACATTATCAAGTACAACAAGTAAACATTCCCTTTAAGAGGGGAAAATCAGTCTTCTCTGAGGTAGTGCAACAATCATCAAGTCACTAATAAACTTTTAAGACAAGAGAAACTTTCACGTCGTCATCAGGAACAGTTTCTTCGCAAAGTCTTCATGCTTTGTAAAACCAGTAGGGAGCACCTTTAAGAAGGTGCAAACTATTTACAACACTAGTTCGTGAATTATTCACCGTCCATGATTCGGCAGTCTCTGAAAACAATGATGAACTTGCGCAAAGAAAAACGTAAAACAATAGGGATCCCGGGTCAACAAAGGGATCTCTTTAAGAATTAACCGAGGACGGGTTTAGCAGCAAAAGAGCAGGAAACAAACAGTTAACTATTTACATTTGTCGGGGTTTCGAGGTTTATTCCTGTGACGGTAGGTTGCAAGGCATCAGTTGTGTTATGATACGGTGGTCTAGGAGCAACATGGAACGAGCTCTGAAGGAAGTGGTAACTGTACTGACCGCAGTCCCTAAGCTCAACACAACACTAGACGTAGCCGTGGGATGCTCCTAACTCTCCCTAGGCACCTCGTCACAGCCTAAGAGCTAACTACCCCTAAAGATAGAAGCAGGAAAGCTATCTTGCCTCAGAGAAAATCCCCAAAGGATAGATTAGCCCCCCACAAATAATGACTGTGAGTGGAGAGGGAAAAGACATACACAGAATGAAACCAGGATGAGCACAGGAGGCCAGTCTAGCTAAATAGATAGGACAGGATGGAATACTGTGCGGTCAGTATAAAACACTACAAAAAATCCACGCAGAGTTTACAAAAAATCTCCACACCTGACTAAAGGTGTGGAGGGTAAATCTGCTTCCCAGAGCTTCCAGCAAGACAGAATTAATTCATACTGATAAGCTGGACAAACATAGAAAGCACAGAACGGATAAGTCCACAATCTATGGACAGAAAAGAGCAAGCAAAAACTTAGCTTTGCTGAACTGGTCAGGATAACAGGGAAATCCAAAGAGATGTGAATCCAACCAGGAACCATTTACAAGTGGCACTGGCTGAAGGAAAGAGCCAGGCATAAATAGCCGAGCAGAAAAGACGATCAGTGGAAGCAGCTGAAAACAGCTAAATCCAAGGAGCAGCCATACCACTAGAAACCACAAGAGGGAGCCCAAGAGCAGAACTCACAAAAGTGCCACTTACAACCACCGGAGGGAGCCCAAGAGCGGAATTCACAACAGTACCCCCCCCCCCTTGAGGAGGGGTCACCGAACCCTCACCAGAGCCCCCAGGCCGATCAGGACGAGCCAAGTGAAAAGCACGAACCAAATCGGTGGCATGGACATCGGAGGCAACAACCCAAGAATTATCCTCCTGGCCATAACCCTTCCACTTGACAAGATACTGAAGCCTCCGCCTCGAAAAACAAGAATCCAAAATCTTCTCAACCTCATATTCCAACTCTCCCTCAACCAACACTGGGGCAGGAGGGTCAACCGAGGGAACAACGGGCACCACATATCTCCGCAACAAAGATCTATGGAAAACATTATGAATAGCAAAAGAGGCTGGAAGAGCCAAACGAAAAGACACCGGATTAATAATTTCAGAAATTTTATAAGGACCAATAAACCGAGGCTTAAACTTAGGGGAAGAAACCTTCATAGGAACATGACGAGAAGACAACCAAACCAAATCCCCCACACGAAGCCGGGGACCAACACACCGATGGCGGTTAGCAAAACGTTGAGCCCTTTCCTGAGACAACGTCAAATTGTCCACCACATGAGTCCAAATCTGCTGCAGCATGTCCACCACAGAATCAACACCAGGACAATCAGAAGGCTCAACCTGCCCAGAAGAAAAACGAGGATGAAAACCAAAATTACAAAAGAAAGGTGAAACCAAAGTAGCCGAACTAGCCCGATTATTAAGGGCAAACTCGGCCAACGGCAAGAAAGACACCCAATCATCCTGATCAGCAGACACAAAGCATCTCAAATATGTCTCCAAGGTCTGATTAGTTCGCTCAGTTTGGCCATTAGTCTGAGGATGAAACGCTGAAGAAAAAGAAAAATCAATGCCCATCCTAGCACAAAAGGCCCGCCAAAATATAGAGACAAACTGAGAACCTCTGTCAGACACAATATTCTCCGGAATGCCATGCAAATGAACCACATGCTGAAAAAACAATTGAACCAGATCTGAGGAGGAAGGCAACTTAGGCAAAGGTACCAGATGGACCATTTCAGAGAACCGGTCACAAACAACCCAGATAACAGACATCTTCTGGGAAACAGGAAGATCCGAAATAAAATCCATGGAAATATGCGTCCAGGGCCTCTCAGGGACCGGCAAAGGCAAAAGCAACCCACTAGCGCAGGAACAGCAAGGCTTGGCTCGGGCGCAAGTCCCACAGGACTGCACAAAAGCACGGACATCGCACGACAAGGAAGGCCACCAAAAGGACCTAGCAACCAAATCTCTGGTACCAAAAATACCAGGATGACCAGCCAACACTGAACAATGAACCACAGAAATCACCTTACTTGTCCATCCATCAGGAACAAACAGCTTCCCCACAGGACAGCGGTCAGGCCTATCAGCCTGAAATTCCTGAAGCACCCGCCGCAAATCAGGGGAGATGGCAGAAAGAATCACCCCTTCCTTAAGAATGCCAACCGGCTCAAGGACTCCAGGAGAATCAGGCGAAAAACTCCTAGAGAGGGCATCAGCCTTAACATTCTTAGATCCCGGAAGATACGAGACCACAAAATCAAAACGGGAGAAAAACAGGGACCATCGAGCCTGTCTAGGATTCAGCCGCTTGGCCGACTCGAGGTAAATCAGATTCTTATGATCGGTCAGGACCACAACGCAGTGCTTAGCTCCCTCAAGCCAATATCGCCACTCCTCAAACGCCCACTTCATAGCCAACAACTCCCGATTGCTGACATCATAATTGCGTTCCGCAGGCGAAAACTTTCTGGAAAAAAAAGCACACGGTTTCATCAAAGAACCATCAGACTCCCTCTGAGACAAAACGGCCCCTGCCCCAATCTCAGAAGCGTCGACTTCAACCTGAAAAGGAAGAGAAACATCCAGCTGACGCAACACAGGGGCAGAAGTAAATCGGCGTTTAAGCTCCTGAAAGGCCTCAACAGCCTCAGAGGACCAATTCGTCACATCAGCGCCTTTCTTCGTCAAATCAGTAAGGGGCTTAACCACACTGGAAAAGTTGGCAATGAAACGGCGATAGAAATTAGCAAAGCCCAAAAATTTTTGAAGGCCCTTCACAGATGTGGGTTGGATCCAGTCATGAATAGCTTGGACCTTAACAGGATCCATTTCTATAGACGAGGGAGAAAAAATAAAACCCAAAAATTAGACCTTCTGAACTCCGAATAGGCACTTAGACCCCTTCACAAACAAAGCATTATCACGAAGGATCTGGAACACCATCCTGACCTGCTTCACATGAGACTCCCAATCATCGGAAAAAATCAAAATATCATCCAAATATACAACCATGAATTTATCAAGATAATTGCGGAAAATATCATGCATGAAAGACTGGAACACAGATGGAGCATTAGAGAGCCCAAATGGCATCACAAGGTATTCAAAATGGCCTTCGGGCGTATTAAATGCAGTTTTCCATTCATCACCCTGTTTAATACGAACAAGATTATATGCCCCTCGGAGGTCAATCTTAGTAAACCAACTAGCCCCCTTAATCTGAGCAAACAAATCAGTAAGCAAAGGCAAGGGGTATTGGAATTTGACCGTGATCTTATTAAGAAGACGATAATCAATACAGGGTCTCAAGGAGCCATCCTTCTTAGCAACAAAAAAGAAACCCGCTCCCAATGGTGACGAAGAGGGCCGAATATGCCCCTTCTCCAAAGACTCCTTAACATAACTCCGCATGGCGGCATGCTCTGGCATAGACATATTGAAAAGTCGGCCCTTAGGGAACTTGCAACCAGGAATCAAGTTAATAGCACAATCACAGTCCCTGTGCGGTGGAAGGGAACTGGACTTGGGCTCATCAAATACATCTTGGAAATCCGACAAAAACTCAGGGACCTCAGAAGAGGGGGAAGAGGAAATTGACATCAAAGGAACGTCACTATGTACCCTTGACAACCCCAACTAGTCACCGACATAGTTTTCCAATCCAGCACCAGATTATGTTCCTGTAACCATGGAAAACCCAGTACAACAACATCATGCAGGTTATGCAACACCAGAAAACGGCAATCTTCCTGATGTGCTGGAGCCATGTACATAGTCATCTGCGTCCAGTACTGAGGTTTATCCTTGGCCAAGGGTGTAGCATCAATACCCCTCAAAGGAATAGGGCTCTGCAAAGGCTGCAAGGAAAAACCACAGCGCCTGGCGAATTCTTAGTCCATTAAGTTCAGGGCAGCGCCTGAATCCACAAATTCCATGACAGAAAAGGACGACAATGAGCAAATCAGGGTCACAGATAAGAGAAATTTAGGCTGTATAGTACTAATGGTAACAGACCTAGCGACTCTCTTAGTACGCTTAGGGCAATCAGAGATAACATGAGCAGAATCACCACAGTAAAAACACAGCCTATTCTGACGTCTGAATTCCTGCCGTTCTGTTCTAGTCAAAATCCTATCACATTGCATAGGTTCAGGACTCTGCTCAGAGGACACTGCAATATGTGTTGTGAATTCTGTTATCGAACTCCCTCCTGTGGTCATGAATGGTACTTTGGCGAGTTCTGTCCATGGACTCCCTCTGGTGGCTGTGAGTGGAGCTGCTGCTTCTGAGGTTCCTTCCACAGGTGACGTAGTTTATTCTTTGGCTGGCTGTTCTATTTAACTCCACTCAGATCGTTACTCCATGCCAGCTGTCAATGTTCTTGTACTGGTTCAGTTCGCTCTTGGATCTTTCTGGTGACCTGTCTACTCCAGCAGAAGTCAAGTCCCTGCTAGTTATTTATTTGTTCATTGTTTCCTTGTCCAGCTGGCTATCATGATCTTGCCCTGCTAGCTGGAAGCTCTGGGATGCTGAGTGGCACCTCCGCACCGTGAGTCGGTGCGGAGGTCTTTTTGCACACTCTGCGTGGTCTTTTTGTAGGGTTTTGTGCTGACCGCAAAGACACCTTTCCTATCCTCAGTCTGTTTAGTAAGTCTGGCCTCCCTTTGCTAAAACCTGTTTCATTTCTGTGTTTGTGACTTTCATCTTAACTCACAGTCAATATATGTGGGGGGCTGCCTTTTCCTTTGGGGAATTTCTCTGAGGCAAGGTAGGCTTTATTTTCTATCTTTAGGGCTAGGTAGCTCTTAGGCTGTGAAGAGGCGTCTAGGTCGTGTTAGGTACGCTCCACGGCTATTTCTAGTTGTGTGTTAGGATTAGGGGTTGCGGTCAGCAGAGCTCCCACTTCCCAGAGCTTGTCCTGTGTGAGTTTAACCATCAGGTCGTTCCGGGTGCTCCTAACCACCAGGTCATAACACATATGGTGCACAGCTTTGCGCTCGCGCAGACGCCGATCAATCTGAATGGCTAGAGACATAGATTCGCTCAAACCGGCAGGTGTAGGAAAGCCCACCATAACATCTTTAAGGGCTTCAGAAAGACCTTTTCTGAAAATAGCAGCCAGAGCCTCCTCATTCCATTTAGTGAGCACAGACCATTTTCTAAATTTCTGGCATTATAACTCTGCCGCTTCCTGACCTTGACACAAGGCCAACAGGGTTTTTTTTGCATGATCCACAGAATTAGGTTCGTCATACAATAATCCGAGCGCTTGAAAAAATGCGTCAACATTCAATAATGCCGGATCCCCTGTTTCAAGAGAAAAAGCCCAGTCTTGAGGGTCACCACGCAGCAAGGATATGATGATTTTTACTTGCTGAATGGGATCACCAGAAGAACGGGGTTTCAAAGCAAAAAACAATTTGCCGTTATTTTTAAAGTTCAAAAACTTGGATCTGTCCCCAACAAACAAATCAGGATAGGAATTCTAGGCTCTAAAGCCGGAGTCTGGACAACATAGTCCTGGATACTCTGTACTCTTGCAGCAAGTTGATCCACACGAGAAAGCAAACCCTGAACATCCATGCCAAAGCATATATCCTGAACCACCCAGATATCAAGAGGAAAAAAGAGACAAACCAGAGCACAGAAAAAAAATGGTTCAGAACTTTCTTTTCCTTCTTTTGAGATGCATTTAATTCATTTTTGGCCACTTGTACGGTTATGATACGGTGGTCTAAGAGCAACATGGAACGAGCTCTGAAGGAAGTGGTAACTGTACTCACCGCAGTCCCTAAGCTCAACACAACACTAGAAGTAGCCATGGGATGCTCCCAACTCTCCCTAGGCACCTCATCACAGCCTAAGAGCTAACTACCCCTAAAGATAGAAGCAGGAAAGCTATCTTGCCTCAGAGAAAATCCCCAAAGGATAGATTAGCCCCCCACAAATAATGACTGTGAGTGGAGAGGGAAAAGACATACACAGAATGAAACCAGGATGAGCACAGGAGGCCAGTCTAGCTAAATAGATAGGACAGGATGGAATACTGTGCGGTCAGTATAAAACACTACAAAAAATCCACGCAGAGTTTACAAAAAATCTCCACACCTGACTAAAGGTGTGGAGGGTAAATCTGCTTCCCAGAGCTTCCAGCAAGACAGAATTAATTCATACTGATAAGCTGGACAAACATAGAAAGCACAGAACGGATAAGTCCACAATCTATGGACAGAAAAGAGCAAGCAAAAACTTAGCTTTGTTGAACTGGTCAGGATAACAGGGAAATCCAAAGAGATGTGAATCCAACCAGGAACCATTTACAAGTGGCACTGGCTGAAGAAAAGAGCCAGGCATAAATAGCCGAGCAGAAAAGACGATCAGTGGAAGCAGCTGAAAACAGCTAAATCCAAGGAGCAGCCATACCACTAGAAACCACAAGAGGGAGCCCAAGAGCAGAACTCACAAAATTGCCACTTACAACCACCGGAGGGAGCCCAAGAGCGGAATTCACAACACAGTTGGTAGCGAACACTTCTTGGCCTGGGAAGATCTGTGTTCGACTTCTCATCCGATGCGGTATCAATGTCACTAATCGGTTCTTCAGGTATAATCTGGGTTCGAATGTCAATTTTGGTAGGAGGTTCTCGGCTGCTGACAGACACGTCCTCAAGGTACAGAAATATTTAGACTGGGCGGCCATTACTTTTCGCGCTTCTCAGTTCGTTGACACCCACAACTCCATGCCCTTCTTCTTCTCCTGCGCTCCTCGTGGCACTATAATGGTGGCAGTTTTGGCAGGAATCTTTGCGGCTGTTAACAACATACAGTCTTTGCAATAAATCACAGTTCAAGCACGTTTCAATCTCAGTTCCAAGGCACACATGACCTGATTCTTCAGGCTTAAGTACGATCCTGTTCATGATGCCAAGTTGGAGCGCCCCCAGACACAAGGCCACAGGTTACTCGGTACCGATCTTCTCTGTCTCGGCGCTGGGGATGTCACGGTGGCTGGACCCGGTTCGTGACCCTGCTAAGGGGCGTCCAATAAAAGGGGTGATGGTAGTTTGTCAAGGGTTCGTGACGCCACCTGTGGTATTCGGTCAGGGTGACCGACGCTGTTTAGGGGTCCGCTGGGGTGATGGAATGGCAGCTAGATGGTATACCTTCCCACAGGCGAAGTGTGTCGCCACGGCTTCCCAGTAGTGTAGGTGGCGATGGTGTGAGGCGCAGTTAATAACGAGGACACAGGGTTGCAGTCTCTTTACCTTTTACTGAAGACTTCGGGATCCTCAATCCAGAGCACTGTTAACTGGGCTGTCTGAGACCGGCTGGTCCGAAGGTACATCCAGAGTTCCCTTTACAGGTGGAAATCAGTGCCTACCACTAGCGCCTATGTGTTGTAGTTCTTCCCTGCTGAGCATTCGGGATAGTCCTCACAACTTCTGTTCTCATTCTTTCTCTCTCTCTCTCCGTCCCCCAAGTTTATCTGGATAGGATGCACCCGTTTGACGGAAAGGCTCGGAGCTATTCTGGGACCCTAGAGATGCCCCTCTCCACGCTTGCCCCCTATGTCTGCTTATGTGATGTATGGTAGACAGCCAACCTATAATTAACTGTCCTGCGGTATTTGAAGTAAGGCATAGAGTCAGTTACTTCCTCGGTGTTTTGGTCACCGGCTACGCGCCTCAGTAGGAAGTTGCCGTTCTCGAGGCACAACTCCTACTGGCTCTCCTTTGTGCTTGATCTCGTTTCTCACTTTCCACAATATCCTTCTCTTCGTGTCCTTTCTTAGGATACCGCCGCAAGGTAGTGCAGGCGCGGTTCCGTTGCTTTCTATTCGTTCTGCTAGGCCCCTGTCAGGAACCCAACCCTGACAGGTCCTCCCTGGAGCTCTCCCAGGCTGCGTTCTGTTCTAACTTCCTATCCGACCCCTAGTTTTACCAGTGTGAGGAGTGGCCTAATACATAGTGCCTTTTGCTCCCCCTAGTGGCCGGAGTGTGAAGTGTAATGTGTGCTGTGATACCTGGTCAGGTGAACTCCTTTAGTGCAATCAGACATAACATCACTCCCCTTAGCGGCAGAGCAACATTACTGCAACGACCAAGACTCTGGGGCGCTGCAAATAGATATATAAGTAGACAGATAGATAGATAATAGATATATAGATATATAGATGGATAGATAGATAGATAGATAATAAATAGATGATAGAAGGTTTGTTTAGAATTTAGAAGGCACAGAGAACCACACAGCAGGGGCAGTAATAGGGACACATACGGTAGCAGCGGTTCAGTATTGGGGTATCAGGGGCAGTAATAGGGATACATACGGCAGCAGCGGTTCAATATTGGGGTATCAGGTGCAGTAATAGGGACACATACAGCAGCAGCGGCTCAGTATTGGGGTATCAGGGGCAGTAATAGGGACACATACGGCAGCAGAGGCTCAGTATTGAGTTATCAGGTGCAGTAATAGGGACACATACTGCAGCAGTGGCTCAGTATTGGGGTATCAGGTGCAGTAATAGGGACACATGCCGCAGCAGTGGCTCAGTATTGGGGTATCAGGTGCAGTAATAGGGACACATACAGCAGCAGCGGCTCAGTATTTGGGCATCAGGTGCAGTAATAGGGACACATACGGCAGCTGCGGCTCAGTATTGGGGTATCAGGTGCAGTAATAAGGACACATACGGCAGCAGCGGCTCAGTATTGGGGTATCAGGGTCAGTAATAGGGACACATACGGCAGCAGCGGCTCAGTATTGGGGTATCAGGGGCAGTAATAGGGACACATACGGCAGCAGCGGCTCAGTGTTGGGGTATCAGGTGCAGTAATAGGGTCACGTACAGCAGCAGTGGCTCAGTATTGGGGTATCAGGAGCAGTAATAGGGACACAAAGCAGCAGCGGCTCAGTAATGGGATATCAGGGGCAGTAATAGGGACACATACGGCAGCAGCGGTTCAGTATTGGGGTATCAGGGGCAGTAATAGGGACACATACGGCAGCAGCGGTTCAGTATTGGGGTATCAGGTGCAGTAATAGGGACACATACGGCAGCAGCGGCTCAGTATTGGGGTATCAGGGGCAGTAATAGGGACACATACGGCAGCAGCGGCTCAGTATTGGGGTATCAGGTGCAGTAATATGGACACATACGGCAGCAGCGGTTCAGTATTGGGGTATCAGGTGCAGTAATAGGGACACATACGGCAGCAGAGGCTCAGTATTGAGTTATGAGGTGCAGTAATAGGGACACATACTGCAGCAGTGGCTCAGTATTGGGGTATCAGGTGCAGTAATAGGGACACATACCGCAGCAGTGGCTCAGTATTGGGGTATCAGGTGCAGTAATAGGGACACATACAGCAGCAGCGGCTCAGTATTTGGGCATCAGGTGCAGTAATAGGGACACATACGGCAGCTGCGGCTCAGTATTGGGGTATCAGGTGCAGTAATAAGGACACATACGGCAGCAGCGGCTCAGTATTGGGGTATCAGGGTCAGTAATAGGGACACATACGGCAGCAGCGGCTCAGTATTGGGGTATCAGGGGCAGTAATAGGGACACATACGGCAGCAGCGGCTCAGTGTTGGGGTATCAGGTGCAGTAATAGGGTCACGTACAGCAGCAGTGGCTCAGTATTGGGGTATCAGGAGCAGTAATAGGGACACAAAGCAGCAGCGGCTCAGTAATGGGGTATCAGGGGCAGTAATAGGGACACATACGGCAGCAGTGGTTCAGTATTGGGGTATCAGGTGCAGTAATAGGGACACATACGGCAGCAGCAGCTCAGTATTGGAGTATCAGGTGCAGAAATAGGGACACATACGGCAGCAGAGGCTCAGTATTGGGGTATCAGGGGCAGTAATAGGGAGAGATACGGCAGTAGAGGCTCAGTATTGGGGTATTAGGTGCAGAAATAGGGAGACATACGGCAGCAGAGGCTCAGTATTGGGGTATCAGGGGCAGAAATAGGGAGACATACGGCAGCAGAGGCTCAGTATTGGGGTATCAGGGGCAGTAATAGGGACACATACGGCAGCAGCGGCTCAGTATTGGGGTATCAGGGGCAGTAATAGGGACACATACAGCAGCAGCGGCTCAGTGGAACGCATAGGACATATTGTACTTCATGTTAGTGGTAACATTTCTTCAATATTACTTGCGATTATTTAAGAAAAAAACAGAAATATGGCAAAAAAAATTAAAATTTTGCAATTTTTAAACTTTGAATTTTCATGCCCTTAAATCAGAGAGATATGTCACACAAAATAGTTAATAAATAACATTTCCCACATGTCTACTTTACATCAGCACAATTTTGAAAACATTTTTTTGTTAGGAAGTTATAAGGGTTAAAAGTTAACCAGCGACTTCTCATTTTACAACATTTACAAAACAATTTTTTTAGAGACCATCTCACATTTAAAGTTATTTTGAAGGGTGTGCATGACAGAAAATACCCAAACTTAACACCATCCTAAAAACTACACACCTCAAGGTGCTCAAAACCACATTCAAGAAGTTTATTAACCCTTTACATGCTTCACAGGAACTGAAACAATGTGGAAGGAAAAAATGAACATTTAACTTTTTTTTTTAAAACATTTTACTTCAGAAACAATTTTTTTTTATTTTCACAAGTGTAAAAAGAGAAAATGAACCACAAAATTTGTTGTGCATTTTCTCCTGAATACGCCGATACCCCATATGTGGGGGTAAACCACTGTTTGGCCGCATGGCAGGGCTTGGAAGAGAAGGAGCACCGTTTGACTTTTTCAATGCAGAATTGGCTGGAATTGAGATTGGACGCCATGTCACGTTTGGAGAGCCCCTGATGTGCCTAAACAGTGGAAACCCCCCACAAGTGACACCATTTTGGACTCAGGGCCTCCGTGTGTCGGGCGCCGCCTCCATTTCCTTCCTGAACGTCCCATGTGCAGTTTGCTCTGCCCTTCGAACTTACAGCGCAGGCGCTGAGGAAGCTCATATGAAGGAAATGGAGGTGGTGCCCGGCGTACGGAGGCCCTGAGTGATGGCTGGGAGGCGTTTGTGTCAGGGGGAAAAGACATGCCCCCTGACAAATTCAGGTATGAGTGGCACATTATAAAAGCGATTTCAGCGTTTGCAGGGACCCGAACTAAAAGAGCCACCTTGACAGAATGCAGCATTAGTGCTGCACAAGGTGGCTCTATTAGTTAAAGACGCTTGGGGGGTGACAGATTCCCAAACCTAACCTTAATCCCAAACCTAACCCTAATGCCAACCCTAACCGTAATGCCAACCCTAATCCAAACCCTAATCCCAACTCTAACCCTAACTTTAGCCCCAACCCTAGTCCTAACCCTAACTTTAGCCCCAACCCTAACTTTAGCCCCAACCCTAACTTTAGCCCAACTTAGTTTAGCCCAACTGTAACCCTAATTGGAAAATGGAAATACATACATTTTTTATTTTATTATTTTTTCCTAACTAAAGGGGTGATAAAAGGGGGCGGTTATTTACTATTTTTTTTATTGTGATCACTGTTATAGGATCTATCACAGTGACCAAAATGAAACAAGAGGAAGAATCTTCCTCTGCCAGCCGGCAGATCACGGAGGGCGCACTGCGCATGCGCCCGCCATTTTCTTACCGGAGGAAGAAGCCGGCAGCCAGGAGGGGAAGCAGGTGGACCCAGGTACACCGGTAAGTATGACAGGGTCCCTGATCCCCCTATTTCTCTGTCCTCTGATGTGCAATCACATCAGAGGACAGAGAATGACACATTGCACTTTTTTTTTTGCGTTCGCTGGTAAACTGTTAACTGTTACTGATCGCAAAACAGGAGTCGGTAAAAACTGACCCCGATCATGTTCTTTGGGGTTTCGGCTACCCCCGGCAGCCGAGACCCCAAGATCCGCCGGGTGCCGGCCAGCAGGCACACTGCGCATGCACCCGCCATTTTTTTGCCGGAAGAAGATGGCGGCGCCCATGGGGAAGCACAAGGAGCACCGGGAGACATGGGAAAGTATCGGGGGGGATCGGGGACCCCATTTCTCTGTCCTCTGATGTGTGATCACATCGGAGGACAGATAAATTAAATGGCAAATCGCTTTTTTTTTTGCGGTCGCCGGTAAACGGTTAATTACTGGCGATCGCAACCCGGGGGTCGGTAAAACCGAGCCGAATCATGTTCTCTAGGGTCTCGGCTACCCCCGGCAACCGAGACCCCAGAGAAAATCTGACTCTGGGGGCACTATACACTTTTTCCACAGCGCCGTTAATTAACGGCGCTGTGGTTTAAGTACCCTTAACTACCGCCGTTAAAAGGCGTATTGGCGGTCGTTAAAGCTTTAAGCATTTCTGCCATATTTACATCAGGCAATCCAGTCCCGCAAATGAATATTGTATGACACCATATACAGAACCCTTCGGCGGACTCATCCTCGCATTGGGTGGGTGAACGGTTTACCACATATGCGGCCGGTCCCATATCTTTATCCCCAGTGCCATGTTGTGCATTTGAGCAGCGCTTATATGGTACTATTTGCATGTTGCTGCGGTAGATAATTATCCGGACTGCGGGTCAGTATAGATTTCTGCATCCTATAAATATCACACCTCAAAAAAAAGGAAAAATAAATAAATAAAACAAGAATTATCTACATTTAGATTGTTAACAATTGTGATCGTCAAGCACCTTCCGTATGTTCTACATCACAAGTGCACAGAGGGGATGATCACATCTTCTGCATGACCGGCACCAGGATAAGCATAAACTAAGGAAGAGAAGAAAAATCCAAAGATTCACCATGCTTATACCAGTATGGGAAATGACCAAAGAAAAGAAAAAAAACAATAATTGCTAGAAGAAAACAAAAAACAGTAAACATTCTAAAATGGGGATAATTTATGTATAGAGTGAAGCCCAACCCAGAACAAATTACACTAAAATGTGTCCAGTTGTTAACTACTGATGTATCTACTAAAGTCATGATGCAGTATCACGAAGTAGATTTGCAAAAAATGATTCATTTAATTTATCACTACAGTAGAGTACTGTACAAGAGCAATCACAGGTGAATAAAGTGATAGGTGCACAATATATACAATGACTGTTTGTGTTAAACCAAGTCCATATTGGACATATCAAGTGCCAAGATAAAGTTTTTTGATAAACAGATAAATAGATGAGTACAATAAGGACAGAAGTTTTATGATTCTGTTCTGTTGAGCAATTAAAGAAAACTGGAATTTTTCTGGTCTATGGTAAGGGGTATCACTAGGGGCAAGAATGAAGCAGACAATGAAAAAAACACCCTGCCTACAGTTAAGCATGGTGGTGGATCGATGATGCCTACAGTTAAGCATGGTGGTGGCACAGTGATGATTACAGTGAAGCATGGCAGTGGCTTGGTGATACCTACAGGTAAGGATGGCGGTGGCTCTGTTATGCCTCCAGTGAATCACGGCAGTGGCTTGGGGGTGCATATAGTGAAGCACAGTGATGGCTCAGTGATGTCTACAGTGAAGAGTAGCAGTGGATTGCTGATATCTACAGTGAAAAGTGATGGTGGATTGGGGATGTCTACAGTGAAGGGTGGTGGAGGCTTGGTGATGCATACAGTGAAGCTTTGTAGGACCCCCTGGTGTGCGTGTGCATACTGTGTTGTTTGTTTGCTCTCTGTGCTCGATCCGGTCTGTTTGATTCACTCGGCTTTCTGATTTCTGGCTTCCACCTGACTATCCTTCTGTCTCACTCTCCAGTACCTCGCTTATCTCCCGGATATTGACCTCGGCACGTTTGACTACTCTCCAGCGCCCTTTGCCTTCCGTCTCCTGGCTCCGCACCTGGCCACTCCCCCTCTGTCACATGGTTCAGGTCCTGCTTGCTACCCGGTAAGTTCTCCGCCATTCTGCTCTGGGCTCCCTTACTGCAGCGAGTAGACTCCCGGCAGTAGTTACACCCAGGATCTGTGACAGATGGCAACTGAACTGTAGAAAATCCTTTTTAGACTTAGTATGGGACCATCATAAAAAAGGAAGTATAGGCTCCATGTGCAGTCACTGATTGCAATTTTACCTATGAGGAGGAAGCTCATTACCCTCAGTCATAATTGTACTAAGGACCCATGCACCATAAGTCAATAGCGCTAACCACTGAACTACTGTGCTACATGTGAGTAATCTTCTGGCCAGAACATCAATAGGATTACATGCACCTTAGGAAGGTCATGAAAAACTAAAACTAGAAGAGACTCCCTTGGCAGCTATTGATGTGTTATCAAATGGACCTCAGTCAGAGAAGAACTCGGGAACCCCACATTGCATAGCAAGAGTACTTACCACCGAGCAATCGTGCTGCCTGAAAGCTGTGTTCTGGCTACTAAGTTATCAATATGACTCCAGTACCTGTAGGACAGTCATAAAAAAGTAGGGAGAAACCCACACAACCATGAGGAGGAAACAAAAATCCTTGTAGATTTCACCAATGGAGGGATTAGAACCCAATACATCAGTGTTGCACAGCACCAGCGCTAAACATCAAGCTACTGTGCGGCACGCAAGCTACCCTATTGTGAAGTTATCAATATCACAGCCATCCACAAAAGTGCTAACCACTGAGCCACCATGCAGGAAGAAAAACAAGCCCCCCTCCAGGTTTCACTGCAGGAAGGGGTGTGCACTGCACCGTATGCGTCATTCTCACTCCTCCAGATACCGCTGATCAGAGTCAGAATGGCCATCTGCTAATGTTAGATGGGCCGGTCTGGAAGTGTCTACATTGATTGCGATGCTGTGAACAGTACTTGTGTCCTCAGCTGAGGTGGAGCACACAGCCACTGTCACCTACTCCACCAGAACGCAAGTTACTTCCAACCTTAGCAGCTTGCGCAACACAGGGGAAAACGGTTAGCGCTATAATGTCACTGCATCACACCACCCACGCTCTATGCATGGCTGGATAGAAGAAGAGACTGCAGGGACAAGGAGCCTAGATTAGGTAAGTATAAGTTTTTTTTATGGACTGTGAGGGTGATCATACTATAGGGGGATGTGGTGAGCATTTTTCGGGGGTGGAAGAGGCATCATATTCTTTCGGGGGCATGGAATGGGCATCATACTCTATGGGGCCATGGAAGGGCATTAAACTCTAATGTTGGCCATGGAGGAGGGTCAATAAAGAGTTATCATAGTGGGTGAAAACACTAAAAGGCTTCAGTAGGAGCATAATAACTGTGTGAATGTCGCTATAAATATCCGTCTCCATGTTATAAAAAGTTGGGAATTATGTGCTTCTCTGACTGCGCCTATGTGCCGTGATAAAAGTTTTGCTATGGGGCCCCGTGATTTCTATACATGCTCCTGCTCAAGCGCATTATTACAATAAAGAGGCACTGGGACGTCATTTGTGTAAGGAGGCACAGTAGGGGAATGTTATCATTATAAAGAAGGCACAGGAGGCATTATTATTCACTAATGACGCTGACACTTGGAGTTCAGGATAATGACACTGACCCTTAGGGTACAGGATAATGTCAGTGACTCTTAGGGTGCAGGATAATGACACTGACACTCGGGGGACAGGATAATGACAGTGACTCTTAGGGTGCAGGATAATGACACTGACACTCGGGGTACAGGATAACAATAGTGAAACTTGGGGTACAGGATAATGACACTGACACTTAGGGTACAAGATAATAACAATGACACTCGGGGTACAGTAAAGTGACACTGACACTTGGGGTGCAGGATATTGATACTGACACTCGGGGTACAGGATATGACACTGACATTTGGGGTACAAGATAATGACATGGACACTTGGAGTACAGGAAAGTGATGCTGACACTTGGGGACAGGATAATGATGACTGATACTCGGGATGCAGGATAATCATACTGACACTTGTGGTACAGAATAATGACACTAACAATTGGGTTGCAGATGGGTGCCATCAGCTGAATTTTGCCACCCGACAAGGAGTTGGCCGTTCTTTGATCCGCCTGTCAAGCTAAGAGCCGGTTCAGAAGGTGCCGCATGGCACCTCCCAGTAAACAATTGTACTCTCATACAAGTTTTGCTGAAGACACTTAAGTTTCAGTGCAATGGGGAGGGGGTATTTTGGGTGGAAGATTTGCATATTTACTCTATGGGGAGATTTAGTGTGGGGGAGATTTACTCTGGGCAGGGGAGATTGCATAGCCTCACTGTCACACAATGCCTTGGGACTGTATGCACTAACCAGGTCCCTAGAACCAGGGGCACCCTAGTCTATCTCTATCCCCTGGATTTCTTCTGAAGGTGGAGACACCAGGATCAAGTGTCTTGCTATGCTCTTATATCAACCCTTATTTGTCTCCTCCCCACCCAGGGAGGTGGGAAGCCGAATCGTATAGGATAAAACTAACCAGACAAATAAGGGAAGACGGATGTGGATAAATGTAAATAACAATCATACAAAATACACACAACAAACAACCAAGTGGAACACAGGGAAGTAAAAGGAAGGAGAAATCAAATAGGAGAGGATGAGGATGTGCAGACAAACAAAACTCCAAGCAACAATCTCCTGAACAAATCTACAAACGCCAACTCCAACCACAAAATAAATCTCCAATAAATCTCCAACTCCAAACCAGGCAGTAAAAACTAACACTGGCAATTTATAAGTGCTAAAGGCAAGTGTAACAGCATGTCCCTCCCCCGGCCTGTGTTCCTGGACCGTAATGTAATCAAGCCTGGGTCCACCTCACTTGTACTGCATCTAGTGAGGGATTTTGTCTTTGTTCTTCTCAGCATGGGACTCATCCAATACATAAACTTGCAAGATAGAATGGAGCCGGTAGTTTCTGGAAGCTTCTGAATGTAGCCACATGTTAAAAGTTGGTGTGAAACTCCCCCATCGTTTATCTGATTTCGGGACACCGGACAATAGATTTATGTGTTGGCAGAGTCAGTTGTGTGGTGACTTGGGAATGGCTGGGATCTTATGCTGAGGCGAGATCCTGGTGACCGCGTGTATTGTTAGAAGCTGCCACGTGGGACTGTGTTGTGTCCCTTATCTGCTGGATCCATTGAATTCACCCAAGGACAATTTCTATTTTCCTGGTGTAAGTTTGCCGGGTGGCACTCCCTGGATCTGCTCCCTTTGTATGGACTCATTACGGATGCTGCAGAATTACTTTCATTTGTGTTGTCCCAGTTCCCTGTTCCAATAAATCTTGTTGGATTGTTTGTCTGCCTGGTGTCTCTTCCTGCTCTGTCGCATACCCGTCACAGCAAGCTTATATAGCAGAGGGGAGTGGCAAATACTGAACAGCTGAGACAATTCAGATAGGAAAGCTCCAGGAGTTTCAACTGAACAGAATAACCATTGGACTGCCAGCAAAGAAAAAACATGCTCTGTTTAATAAGATAATGAAGTACTTCTAACCAGTGCAGGATTTCGTGAAACAGGACGCCACAATCTTCTGGCCCCTCTCTGTTGCAGCATCCCCGTGGCTCTCACTCAGTGAAAATAAATTGAGAAAGGCCAAACACATCTACTCGGAATTTGACCAGGAGTACACATCTCATACTAGTGTTGACATGACCGTCTATTCTTGCCATCGGCAAGGGAGAATCCTAAAAGTATGCATTGCATTCTCTGTGAGAATTCAGAAGCCTGCAGCCACCTATGGTGACTGCAGATTTTCTTCTCAACCCTGGACATGTCCTTTAACTATAAAATGAAGCCCTGCAGCCAATCTTAACAGCGTGTAATATCCTCATTGTCAGGATTCAGCTGTTTAGGTTCCAGCAGTCATCCCATGGCCACTTCACTCATATGAGATGTTTATACTTACGGTGACGTGATAAGGAACTTCTCTTCCAGCTTCTCACAGTTTTCACTGAACATTGAGGGAATCACTTAGAGCAGCTCGTTGGCACGAGGCTAGGTGTGCAAATCGCATATGTGCTTGGGGGTGAGGCGCCAAACTGAATTCTTGCCCCAGACATACCTCTGCTGCTAACCACTGAATCACCACACTGACAGATGAACACGTCCATTTCCTGAGATCCGGTGAGTTTCTATGGTTCTGATAAGATGTTCCTCATGTACAATCTCATACGTAGTAAAGTTTAAAATAATTTCATTCTTTACAGCAGAGAAGGAAGCTGTATTTCTGAGCTCTCACGAGGGAGAGGGGACACAAACTGATAAAGTGCAGCATGAGAATAATGACAGTAATTCAGCTGTTAATAGTGACAGCCATTATATCGCCTTTCCGCCTCGGAATCAGTCATAATTGAAACTGCAATTATTACCACGCTCGTATAATAAAAGAGACGCCATAGTTTTGTACTTATCCAAGTGATGAGAAGGGACTTTTAAACATAAGTGATTCCAACAATGGAACGTAAAAAGTCCTGGCCCCAGAATTATCTCTAGCGTATCAACTATCGTACAACTGAAAACTGGGTATACTGATAGTATAAAAGAGCAGGCGAAGAATGAAAATAAATGAAATGGTATACCTGTGGATGGATAGAGTGAGGGATGGAGACCACATAATGATCAAATGATACCTCCATACTGATCATTAACAACTAACATTAAGGGTATGTGCACACGTTGCGGCTTTGGCTGCGGATTCGCAGCAGTTTTCCATGCGGTGTACAGTACCATGTAAACCTATGGAAAACAAAATCCGCAGTGCACATCCTGCGGAAAATTCCCCGCTGAAACACTGCGGTTTATTTTCCACAGCATGTCAATTCTTTGTGCGGATTCCGCAGCCTTTTACACCTGTTCCATAATTGGAATCCGCAGATGTAAAAACGCAGGGGAAATCCGCATAAAAACCACGATATATCAAGGGTAAATCCGCAGGTAAAACGCACACGAATCCGCAACGTGTGCACATACCCTAAAACTAACACTAATATTATCACCAGTGACATTATAGACAGGATATCCGTAGATAGCATATAACATATAGCGTAAGTGCACAGGTAATACAGTGAACATATTATTTTATTATCACAAGTAACATTATACACAGGAGCTCTGTACATAGTGTAAGTGTACAGGAAATACAGTGATCAGCAGTGGCATTACACACAGGAGCTCTGTATATAGTGTACAGGTAAATACAGTGATCACCAGTGATATTATACACAGGAACTACTTATATATTGTATAGTGTACAGATAATACAGTGATCACCAGTGACATTATACACAGGAGCTCTATACAGTGTCGGTGTACAGGTAATACAGTGATCACCAGTGATATTATACACAGGAGCTCTATATATAGTGTCAGTGCACAGATAATACAGGGATCACCAGTGACATAATATGCAGGAGCTCTGTATAAAGTGCACAGATAATACAGTGATCACCGGTGACATTATACTCAGGAGCTCTGTATATAGTGTCAGTGTACAGGTAATACAGTGATCACCAATCACATTATCATTATTCTTTCATGGGTGCGGCCGCACACTGTGCATGCGCCTGTTTCTTTCAAACATTCCATTGATCCTGTGGAGATCAGACTGAACTAAAGGAATCCATCTTATCTTCTTCCTGAGAAATCTCGCTTACAACAAGATACATTTCTGCTGACTTGACATTTCCTTTTATGGAAGTAATCATGTGTGCATTCCTTCTTTCAATAGCAGCCTTTCATTCACCTTCCAGATGATGTAACTTTCTACTGATAAAGACTGGTATAGATTGTTTATGTAAGAGATAGTGAAATATGAGCGCTTGTGCGCATGTCTGTAAAAGAATAATTCTTTTCTATATAAAGGGAGGGCAAAGCCCAGAGAGAGAGATGTGCTCCTGGGCTTCCCTTGTATATGATCACACAATACCTTGTTTGCGTGTCATTTACTCAGGATCCCTACCTCTAGTAAGCCAGGGACTGAGAAGGACTTAACATTTCTTTGGCGCACCGAACAGGGACCCGAGATGAGAGTATTTGCTCGAGATTCACCTGCAGATACGGACAATGGAGATCTGGGATAATGGACGGCAAATGAACTGAAAAACCTGGCCAGGTAAGAGACATTATTAGTTCTCTTTTATCTGCCTTGTATTATCCGAAAGATCTCTATGAGCCGTGTCACGCTGGGTTAGTCTAGTAGTGAGTAGATACCTATAAAACTCGGGTTACTATATTGTATAGATTTATGAGTCCTGTCCCTGGCAGTGTGTGAACAGTGTGAAGGTTGTGGTATGTTGTGAAAGAAGAGCAAAAGTGCGTAGAAAAATAAGCCGAAATAGTTGGGGTATAAGCCTTATACACGGAAGTCAGCCTAACTGGGTCATGTGGTTGCGTCCTTTCGGGGAGACCTCCGCCCATGCTTGACTCTCATTTAAGTGCTTAACCTCCTTCATTTCTGGATAAGGTTTGATAGAATGAGCCCAGGACGCGGGTCCATGAGCCTGGGACAAGTATGCTAACTGACACAGAAAGTTTTGTGATCTGTATGGTGTTGCTGGGTCTGTTTGCGTGCATAATAGCACTTAAGTACATTCTGCACATTAGAAAGAATGGAGCAGATCAGCCCTTCAATATTTTAGCTCCCTAGGAGAGAAGGCAACGAGACATCACCTAGGATAAGTGATTGTCCAAACGTCACCTGGGGTAGAAATAGCTAATATTGAAAAAAAAAAAAAAAAAAAAAAAAATGGGAAATAAACAGACAAAAACCGTCTTAGGACAAGTGGAAGCAGCAGATATCATACAGGAAAGATGTGGGAAGACAGTCAGAAGTCAGATTAGAAGGGTAAGAGAAAAATTGGGAATTTCAGAAGCACTTATGTTCAGTACAGAATGGGAAAAACTGAGTAAAGAACGAGGTGGAATTATCAAAGACAATGGGTGGGAAGAAATCATACACTGTATGATAGAGGTCTCAAAAACAGCTAAAGAGGAGAATTGGAAGTATGATCCAGACACTTCCAAATGGATTATGGGGAAGGGAAAAAGTTGTGACATAATCCCACCACCTTACCTAGATCCAAAAGCCCAATCATTTGTACCATCTGGAGGAGCAGAAGGAGGAAAACAATTTCCAGCCTTGTATCCCAATCTTGGTGGGGTAGGAGGATGGGTATGTTCACACTGTGGACAACAAAATCCAGATTGGAGAAATGATTGCCTAGTCTGTGGTACACCTAGACATGGCGCTGTACTTGCCCCTGTTAGGGTAGTACCAAGACCCTTTAGGGAACCTGGTGCTGACGGGGTAATGGGAACTAGATATCACCAGACCCGACAGTATTTTCCTTGGTCCCCTGCTGAAGGTATGTCCCTCCTGCATAATGCGCCTGATCCCACTCAATATCCCATCCGATTTGCACAATACATACAACAAATCATGCAGACTCATGCTGGGGTCTGGGCGGACGGGGAAGAATTATGTAGAATGAAAATGTCCCCCGGACTTTTTCAGGAATTATTGACACACCTACAGCCCAATAGACCAGTGGCAGAAGGGGGTGCCTTACAGACAGAAGCATCAGGTACCCAGTTCACAGAGGCATTAATAATTTTCATGAGAGAAAAACAGAGGGAAAGGGGATCTACGGGTGTGATTATGCAGAAATTTGGGCAAAGTATTGAAGAATATAGTCAAGAATTAGAAAATAGCTTTAGGGATGAAGGATTGGATTTGACTGATGCTTCAGTAAGGAGACTTTTTACAAAACAATTAATAGAGGGGCTAGATCCGAAAATCAGAGAAAAATTTAAATCCTCTACTCCAGATTGGAGAACAATTGAACAACCAAATATTGTGAAACAACGATGTTTAGGAATAGTCATGGATATGAGAGAGAATCGTAAGCCTGTTAGAATAGCACAAGCTAATACAGGAGGAAGAGTGAGACACAACTTTCCTTGCCACTACTGTAAAAAGCCAGGTCATTTCCAAAGAGAGTGCAGGAAGAAGTTGGCAGATATAAAGTCAGGCAAATTTGTTCCCAGAAATAACCCTCCCCAAACGGACAACCAGCAGAAATCTACCATCATAGATGGTCCCATACCAGATTCAGATTGACTCGATGTGTTACAAACTTCCCTACCAGCTAGAAGACCTATGATACAGGTGAATGTGGGGGGGAGAGAGATTCCATTTTTGATAGATACAGGTGCAACTTCCTCAATTTTGAATCAAGATTTTCTTCCGAATCCGGAAGATATTTCAGAACAAACAACTTTTGCTGAGGGTTATGATGGGGTAATTCGAACACTGCCATATACTGTGCCCCTAGAGGTCTCATTAGGACCTAAATGTTTTGCATCCAGATTTTTGTATGCCAGAGGTGCCCCAACATGTTTGTTAGGAACTGATGTCCTAAAGAAATTAGAAGCTAACATCAATTTTAGGGAAGATGGCACAGTTATACTGACTATCCCTGATGATGCAGAAACATTAGAACAATATGTTAGAATTCAGGCTTTTGAGGATTATGCTGAAGAAAAAGAGTACACCACAGATCTAGACCTCTCAATGGTCCCAGAAACACTGTGGGCACAGGGTGACACCGATGTGGGACTATTGCATATCTCTCCTGTAAAACTATCTGTGCAACCAGGAACTGTTCTCCCACAGCTCAGACAATACCCTGTGAGTGCCCAGCAGGAACTAGCGATTACAAAACAGATAGAGGGATATAAAGAGAAAGGAGTTTTGGTAGAGATACAATCACCTGCTAACACTCCTCTGTATCCAGTCAAAAAGAGAACTCTTGATAAGAGTTCTATGCCCAAATATCGTATGGTACATGATTTAAGAGAAATAAACAAAGTTCTAGATCCAATCACCCCAGTTGTACCCAATCCTCATACGTTACTATCACAGATACCAGCCAGTTCTCAAGTATTTACTGTAATAGATCTTTCAAATGCATTTTTCTCGGTTCCTTTACACCAAGATAGTTGGCATTTGTTTGCATTCACATTTAAGGGCAAACAGTTGGCGTGGACACGCCTTCCACAGGGAATGATACACTCCCCTACTCTTTATTCAAATGCCCTACAAACAGTCCTTCAGAGGTTTGAACCCGAACCACAGGTAGTAATTTTGCAGTATGTGGATGACCTACTACTTTGCTGCCCAGATCTAGAAACTGCAGAAAGGTCCACTGTGAGTTTACTATGTTTTTTAGAAAAAGAAGGGTGTAAAGTGAATAGACAAAAGCTACAAGTTTGTCAGACCAAAGTGGTCTTTCTAGGTCATTGCATTTCTCAAGGTAAAAAGCATCTTACACCACAAAGAACTGAAGCAATAAGACAGATGAATGAGCCTAGAAATCATAAACAGCTACGAGCATTTTTAGGAATAGTGTCTCATTGTAGACAATGGATTATACATGCCAGTCAACTAATGCAACCACTGTATGACTGTGTAAAAAGTGAACCTTATTTGTTGACAAAAGAAGGTCAGATTTCGTTCCAACAATTAAAAGATGCCCTTATTTCAGCTCCAGCGTTAGGGCTACCAGACTACACCAAACCGTTTCAGCTTATGGCTGCAGAAGTTGATTCCCATGCTACAGGAGTTCTTACCCAGAAGCATGCAGGGAAACAAAGACCAATTGCATATCTTTCAGCAAGGTTAGATCCCGTAGCTAGAGCAGCGCCAACCTGTGTACGTGTAGTTGTTGCTGTCTCACTATTGTTGGACAAAGCATCAGAAATTGTTCTAGAGTATCCACTCACAGTTCAAACTACACATGATGTTTATGGGATATTAAACCAGGTCCAACCAAAACACATTTCCATGGCCAGACATTTGCGGCTACAGTGTTCTTTGTTGCTCCCCTCTACTATCACATTTGCTAGGCTTCAGACTCTCAATATAGCTACACTGCTACCATTCGAGTCTGAAGGGGGGAATAAGGACACTGATCCACACGCAAATTTTTTCCCTACAGACACACATGATTGTACAGAGCTCATTTTACAAGAAACGGTAGGCTTACCCAATGTATCCGAAACACCACTTCAAAATCCAGATTTAGAGCTGTTTATAGATGGTAGTAGGTTTGCAGATGACACAGGTAACTTCCATACAGGGTATGCAGTTGTGTCAGAATCTGAAACTCTCAAAGCAGAACCGCTTCCACCGAAACAGTCTGCACAAGAAGCAGAACTAACAGCATTGATTGAAGCTCTTAAAATAGCTGAGAACCAGACAGCTAATATATACACTGATTCTAGGTATGCACATGGTATTGTGTTTGATTTTGGAGTAATCTGGAGAGCTAGAGGTTACATGACAGCGTCAGGACAACCTGTAAAACATGCTTCTCTGATCAAACAGATCTTAGAGGCTGCACAAGAAACAAAAGAAGTAGCAGTAATCAAGGTAGCTGCACATGTGAGACTCGACACTAGGGAATCTAGGGGAAATGATAGGGCTGATAAAGCAGCCAAAGCAGCAGCTGTCAAACCCTTACAACAGGTTCATACTGTAAACCCCACAGAAAATACTGAAGATAGACTGAGACAAGCACAGGAAGATGCAGGAGAAGAGGAGAGGGACAGGTGGAAAAAGGAAGGGGCAGAAGAACAAGCGGGAATTTGGAAGAAAGATGGACTAATATGTCTACCTAGAGCCTGGTATCCGATTGTAGTTGGTGGACTGCACCACCCTACTCATGTGTCTGCAAATGCAATGACACTACTGGCAAAGCAAGTCTTGTTGGTTCCAGGTTTTGGCAACTATGCAAGAGACTATTGTGCTGCATGCGCTATATGCCTGACACATAATCCCGGACAGACAGCAAAGACCCCTATGAAGCACCACGTCCGACCTCTCTACCCGTTTCAGCGATTACAAATAGACTTTATCCAGCTGCCAAAAAGTAATGGGTATGAGTATGTGTTGGTATGTGTGGACATGTTCTCGGGGTGGCCAGAGGCCTATCCAGTTCGGAAGGCTTCAGCTAAAAACACTGCTGTAAAGCTAGTTGCCGAACTGATACCCCGTTATGGTCTCCCTGAAGTGATCGAGTCAGATAGGGGTACTCATTTCACTGGAGAAATATTTCAAAATGTACTGAAAATGTTGGGTGTTGAAAGTCAGTTACACACTCCGTACCATCCTCAAAGTTCTGGTAAGGTGGAACGCATGAATGGAACTTTAAAATTAAAAATACAGAAAGCCATGGCTGAAACAGGAAAGCCTTGGACAGAATGCCTTCCACTGGCCCTTTACTCAATACGCAATACCCCAAGGGGTAAGACTAAACTGTCTCCATATGAAATTTTGTTTGGCAGGACTGCCAATTTAGGATGTTATTTTCCACAGCAACTTGTGTTAAATATTGAGTCATTGACTTCTTATGTGCAAAATCTTCAGAAACAATTAACTAAGGTGCATGCACAAGTTTTTGCTTCCCTTCCAGATCCTGACAACACAGAAGGAAGTCACAAGTTGGAACCAGGTGATCAAGTCTATGTAAAAAGACACACCAGAAAGGCTCTAGAACCAAGGTTTGACGGACCCTTCCAAGTCCTGTTGACAACACCTACATCAGTCAAGCTTGAAGGAAAGGCATCATGGATACATGCAAGCCATTGCAAGAAAAGCAGTATAAACTCATGATATTGATGTTAATAATGATAACCTCAACGGAGGCGTGGGATAGACTGAATTCTCTAGCCCCTTTGAACAATAGATTCGTACAACATCATAGAAAATTAGTGCATGACTTGTTAAACAATACACAAACCCTGACAGATTGTTGGATCTGTACCCATTCGCCGGTATCAGCCACAAGTATACCTTTTCTAGCAGTTCCCGTATTAGCAGAAGAAATATTCGCTTGGCCTAATTGTTCAGACAACCTGGCCAACAACCAAATTGGTAATGCTAGGCTGTGGAATACTACAATCGCCATACCAATTGTGGGATGGGTAGAATTTCCTTGGTGGCAGGGTAATCTCTCAGGGAGTAACACACATCTACAATATTTAGCATTTAGGGGAGGAAAATGGGTACCTAGAAATAAGACTGGATTAACTAATTTAGGACAGGTCCCCACAGAAAATCTACAGCTTAGTTTCAGTACAACCGTCCCCCCCTCTGATGCTTTCAAACATGTAGTATTGGAAAGATACATACATAATAGAAAATGGAAACATTCTAAATTGTTCCCCCAAGGTGATGCAAACAGTTGTACAAGTAAGCTGGGGAACCTGGTTTGTAATAAATCCGATGAGTATATCAAAGGAATGCCTGTATGTGGGAATCCCGCAGCCGGGTACTGTAACCCCTTGGGACAAAAACCCTCTTGGTGTATGCTTCAGAATGTATCTAGATTTGTGGACTTGGCTCACAGATTGGTATTGCAGCACTCAGCTCTATGGGATCTGCCTGAAGGTACATTTTGGATATGCGGAGAAGGAGCATATAAATGGCTTCCCGTAGGTATAAAGGGTACTTGTACATTAGGACGCCTAACCCCGGCTACATTCATAATTTCAAATAAACAAGTGAATATGCAAGCCGTGCCCAAGCACACACTGTATAAAAGAGCTGCAGATAACTCACCACGTCCCTCGGGGAGGCCACATATAGTACAAATGGGAATTCCTAACAAAATTGCTAGTACCATTTTTATTTATCCTATGTTAACACAGATGTGGGATAAATTAGTTAGAGCCACGGATTATCTAGATGATCAGATCTGGGATATATTGGATATACTAAACACTAGTGTAGCTGTACAGAATCAGCTTATAATAGTCACTAACCAACATACCCTGGTATTGGATTACCTAACTGCCTCACAAGGGGGTATGTGTCAAATCATCGGACCCACCTGCTGTCATTATATAGACCCGAATTGTACTATGAGTATGACATTTAAATTAAAGGACGTACAACGACTCAGAGATCAGTATGACAAAGACAATGACCAGAATAAGGATAGCTGGTGGTCAGATACCTTTTCTTTTCTTAACCCAGCCAACTGGTTCAGAGGAATCGGTGGGTGGGTTGCTGGGATTATGCAGAGCATAATACATATAGTTATGATTATTGTAGTCATATACGTACTATTCCAGATTGTGCTCAAGAGTATCTCAGTATGCACAGATAAACTTTGTGTAATAGATGCAAGAGTATAAAGTTTTTTTTCCTTCTTCTCTTATGTTATCCTTTGCTAATACTGATTATTGCGCTTATTTTGCTATCCCTTTGTAATATCTGTACTTATTGCAAAACAAAGAAAAGGTTGCGAGAGTTAAACGGAAGAATTAATACTAGATTTGATTCTCTTATTGAATACAAGCATGTACATGTGTAATACCAAATAAAGGCTTTGTCTTTGGCCCTGTGGTAATAAAATAAATAAAAGAAAATGTCAAAGGGGGGAATTGTGGAGATCAGACTGAACTAAAGGAATCCATCTTATCTTCTTCCTGAGAAATCTCGCTTACAACAAGATACATTTCTGCTGACTTGACATTTCCTTTTATGGAAGTAATCATGTGTGCATTCCTTCTTTCAATAGCAGCCTTTCATTCACCTTCCAGATGATGTAACTTTCTACTGATAAAGACTGGTATAGATTGTTTATGTAAGAGATAGTGAAATATGAGCGCTTGTGCGCATGTCTGTAAAAGAATAATTCTTTTCTATATAAAGGGAGGGCAAAGCCCAGAGAGAGAGATGTGCTCCTGGGCTTCCCTTGTATATGATCACACAATACCTTGTTTGCGTGTCATTTACTCAGGATCCCTACCTCTAGTAAGCCAGGGACTGAGAAGGACTTAACAATCCTATTGCTCTTTGCGTATGCGCGAGTCTAGCGGTGACGTCACGCGGTTACAGCATCTGCGCATGGATATGCCTCTGATCTTCACCTCGCATTAGTGGCTTTTCCATAAGCACACCGGTAATCAATTGTTATTTACCTTTACCACTATTTAATGGCTACGATAGTCACATACTCACACTTCCCCTGACGAAGCTGCACCGCAGCGATACGCATAGGGCTCTCTCACACCCTTTCCCGCTCACTCACTCTGCTCCTTTATTTCATTCAGGAGCCCCCTGCCATAACCTTTATCCAGACTTTAAGGATCCAACCTCTTGAGCATTACCTTTGCTAGACTGGTGACTTCTCATGGCACTTTGGGATCCATTGGTATCGTATGCAGATGCAACTGCGTGATTCTCATATTCCATTACACCATTTGGTTCCCCCTCAGTGCTGCCCTTTCCATCCCTAGTCCGCTTTAGACATAGCAGGGTGGGTGGGATTATAATCCTGTATACCTCCCTCTTTTCATGATGGAAATTTCTTTGTTGGCTGTATATTTATGAGGCACCCATGGGGACACCCATTTGTTGCCTTTTAGATTATGTTCTTACAAAAAAAAATCATATTTCAGATATCAGCAACACTTTGAATGCCTGTTGTTTAGGTAATATTGTGTATTCAGATACTTTTGTTGCAATAATTTTTGCATGGTCACTGACTTGGTTTGTCATCCAATTTTCTTACCAGCCTATGTTTGGATGTATTATACAGCTACAGGATATTTAATCAGGTGGATTATTTTCTATATTGATAGGGGTGTTGCTGTTATATTTTTAATGTTTTTAACCATGTGTGTATGTTTGTGACAAAGTAATTTCTTTGATATAATCGATGGCAGGTGTCCACACTTCATATGCATTGGTACTTTTTTGTTTTCCAATTGTTCCCCTCCCATGCATTGTGTAGCACCCTGACTTATATTAGGCTTGCTTAATGAATTATTGTAGTGCACCTGGTGCCTTGCTCCTGATCACCAATTACATTATACACAGGAGCTCTGTATATAGTGTACAGATAATGAAGTGATCACCGATGACATTATACACAGGAGTTCTATATATAGCGTATAGTGTAAGTGTACAGATCATACAGTGATCAGCAGTGACATTATACACAGCTCTGTATATAGCATACAGATAATACTGTGATCACCGGTGACATTATACACAGGAGCTCTGTATATAGTGTACAGATAATGAAGTGATCACCGATGACATTATACACAGGAGTTCTATATATAGCGTATAGTGTAAGTGTACAGATCATACAGTGATCAGCAGTGACATTATACACAGCTCTGTATATAGCATACAGATAATACTGTGATCCCCGGTGACATTATACACAGGAGCTCTGTATATAGTGTACAGATAATGAAGTGATCACCGATGACATTATACACAGGAGTTCTATATATAGCGTATAGTGTAAGTGTACAGATCATACAGTGATCAGCAGTGACATTATACACAGCTCTGTATATAGCATACAGATAATACTGTGATCACCGGTGACATTATACACAGGAGCTCTGTATATAGTGTACAGATAATGCAGTGATCACCAATGACATTATACACAGGAGTTCTATATATATAGCGTATAGTGCAAGTGTACAGATCATACAGTGATCACCAGTGACATTATACACAAGAGCTCTGTATATAATGTCAGTGTACAGGCAATACAGTGATCAGCCGTGACATTATACACAGCTCTGTATATAGCGTGCAGATAATACTGTGATCACCGATGACATTTTACACAGGAGTTCTATATATAGTGTATAGTGTAAGTGTACAGAAAATACAGTGATCAGCAGTGACATTATACACAGGAGCTCTGTATATAGCATATAGTGCACAGGTAATATGGTGATCACCAGTGACTTATACACAGGAGTTCTGTATATAGTTTCAGTGTACAGGTAATATAGTGATCACTAGTGACATTATACACAGGAGCTCTGTATATAGTATATAGTGTACAGGTAATACAGTGATCAGCAGCGACATTACACACAGGAGCTGTGCATATATTGTACAGTGTACAGGTTGCACCGTGATTAGCAGTGATATTATACACAGGAGCTTTGTGTATAGTGTATAGTGGGCAGGTAATACAGTGATCAGCAGTGACATTGCACACAGGAGCTTTGTATATAGTGAACAGTGTACAGGTTATACAGTGATCACCAGTGACATCATATTATACACAAGAGCCCTGTATATAGTGTCAGTGTACAGGCAATACAGTGATCAGCAGTGACATTATACACAGGAACTACTTATATAGTGTATCATGTACAGGTAAAACAGTGACCAATAGCTACATAATGCAAAGGAGCTCTGTATATAGTATATAGTGTACAGGTAATACAGTGATCACCAGTGACATTATACACAGGAGCTCTGTATACAGTGTCAATGTACAGATAATACAGTGATAACTGGGGACATAATACACAAGAGCTTTGTATAGAGTGTATAGTGCACAGGTAATACAGTGATCACCAATAATATTATACCCAGGAGCAGTAGCGTAGCTACTGGGGGGGGGGCAGAGGGGGCCATCGCCCCGGGCCCTGTCACATGAAGGGGCCCACTGGGAGCCAGGGCAGGGCCACTTCTGTGACGAGGCAGAGCACAGCATAGAAGCAGCAAAGCAGTATGTCTGCTCCTGTCTGACAGAGATTCTGCAGGCTGCTAGCACAGTGGCCGGCTGCAGTCTCCCCCCTGCAGTGAATGGTTTCGCCTGCCTGACCTGATCCTGAAAGGGAACCTGTCACCCCGAAAATCGCGGGTGAGGTAAGCCCACCGGCATCAGGGGCTTATTTGCAGCATTCTGTAATGCTGTAGATAAGCCCCCGATGTTACCTGAAAGAGGAGAAAAAGACGTTAGATTACACTCACCCAGGGGCGGTCCCGCTGCTGGTCCGGTCAAACGGGTGTCTCTGGTCCGCTGCGGCGCCTCCCATCTTCATTACAAGACGTCCTCTTCTGATCTTCAGCCACGGCTCCGGCGCAGGCGTACTTTGCTCTGCCCATGTCAATTCTTTTTGCGGATTCCGCAGCGTTTTACACCTGCTCCACAATAGAAATCTGCAGGTGGTAAAATGCAGGTGAAATCTGCACAAAAAAGACAGGAAATCCATGGTAATTTCACACACGAATCCGCAACAAGTGCACATAGCCTCATAGTCTTACATTGAGCGCTTGTGACATAGCTTCTCACTTCTGGCCTGTCAGAAGCTGCGGTCACAAGTTTGAGCAGCGGCACTGCAGCAGTGCCACAAAATAGTGAATACGCCAGAGGATGAGTAAATGACCAGACATCCAAATCATGACGGGGAGCTGTGAGTCCATCATACTATGTATAAGGGAGCTGCGGGCCCATCATACTGTGTATAAGGGAGCTGTGGGCCCATCATACTGTGTATAAGGGAGCTGCGGGCCCATCATACTGTGTATAAGGGAGCTGTGAGTCCATCATACTGTGTATAAGGGAGCTGCGGGCCCATCATACTGTGTATAAGGGAGCTGCGGGTCCATCATACTGTGTATAAGGGAGCTGCGTGCCCATCATACTGTGTATATGGAAGCTGTGAGTCTAGCATACTGTGTATACGGGAGCTGTGGGCCCATCATACTGTGTATAAGGAAGCTGCAGGCCCATCACACTGTGTATAAGGGAGCTGTGGGCCCATCATACTATATATAAGGGAGCTGCAGGTCCATCATACTGTATAAGGGAGCTGCGTGCCCATCATACTGTGTATATGGAAGCTGTGAGTCCATCATACTGTGTATACGGGAGCTGTGGGTCCATCATACTGTGTATAAGGGAGCTGTGGGCCCATCATACTGTGTATAAGGAAGCTGCAGGCCCATCACACTGTGTATAAGGGAGCTGTGGGCCCATCATACTATATATAAGGCAGCTGCGGGTCCATCACACTGTGTATAAGGGAGCTGCAGGCCCATCATACTATATATAAGGGAGCTGCGGGTCCATCATACTGTGTAAAAGGGAGCTGCGGGCCAATCACACCGTGTATAAGGGAGCTGTGGGCCCATCATACTGTGTACAAGGGAGCTGCGGGGCCCATCACACTGTGTAAAAGGGAGCTGCGAGTCCATCACACTATATATAAGGGAGCTGTAGGCCCATCATACTATGTATAAGGGAGCTGTGGGCCCATCATACTGTGTATAAGGGAGCTGTGGGCCCATCATACTGTGTATAAGGGAGCTGTGGGCCCATCATACTGTGTACAAGGGAGCTGCGGGCTCATCATACTGTGTACAATGGAGCTGCGGGCCCATCATACTATATATAAGGGAGCTGCGGGCCCATCACACTGTGTATAAGGGAGCTGTGGGCCCATCATACTATGTATAAGGGAGCTGTGGGCCCATCATACTGTGTATAAGGAAGCTGTGGCCCCATCATATTGTGTATACGGGAGCTGTGGTCCCATCATACTGTGTATAAAGAAGCTGCCGGCCCATCACACTGTGTATACGGGAGCTGCGGGTCCATCATACTGTGTATAAGGGAGCTGCGGGCCCATCACACTGTGTATAAGGAAGCTGCGGGCCCATCATACTATGTATATGGGAGCTGTGGGCCAATCATACTATGTATAAGGGAGCTGCGGGTCCATCACACTGTGTATACGGGAGCTGTGAGTCCAACATACTATGTATAAGGGAGCTGTGGGCCAATCATACTATGTATAAGGGAGCTGTTGTGAGTTCTGTTTTGGGCTCCCTCTGGTGGTTACTGATGGTACTGGGTGACTTGTGTTCTCTGCGGTCTCTGGTGTCCACCTGTTCCATCAGGTTATGGGAGTTTCCTATTTAACCTGGCTTTTTTGTCATTTCCTCGCCGGCTATCAATGTAATCAGCGTGTCTTTTACCTCTGCTCCCTGCGTCTGTTATCTTCAGGACAAGCTAAGTTTTGATTTTCCTGTTCCACGTTTTGCTTAATTTTTGTCTTAGTCCAGCTTGCAGAGATGTGATTCCTTGCTGCTGGTTGCTCTAGTGGGCTGAAATTACTCCTCATGTTCCATGAGTTGGCACATGAGTTCAAGTAATTTCAGGATGGTTTTTTGAAGGGTTTTTCGCTGACCGCGCAGTTCACTTTTGTATCCTCTGCTATCTAGCTTTAGCGGGCCTCATTTTTGCTGATTCTATTTTCATAACTACGTATGTGCTTTCCTCTCATTTCACCGTTATTACATGTGGGGGGCTGCTATTTCTGTGGGGTGTTTCTCTGGAGGCAAGTGAGGTCTGTGTTTCTTCTTATAGGGGAAGTTAATCCTTCGGCTGGCGCGAGACGTCTAGGAATCATCGTAGGCACGTTCCCCGGCTACTGCTAGTTGTGTGTTTAGGTTCAGGATCGCGGTCAGCTCAGGTTCCATCACCCTAGAGCTTGTTTTGTTTTTGTGCTTGTCCTTTTGTTATCCCCTGCCATTGGGATCATGACAGTATAGCCGGCCGAGAAAAAATTGGTCATCGTTTTGGCTGAAGTAGGAGGAAAAGTAGTCTGAGGAAGTTTTTTTTTTTTTTTTTTTTCTCCTCCTCAGTGTTTGCTGCCTAGCCTTAATTGCAGCTTGACTGCTTCTTTCCTCCTCTTAATCCTTGAATGGCTCTGACCTCAGCTGTTTATCATGGACGTCCAGAGTTTGGCTTCCAGCCTGAATAATCTTGCTGCTAAGGTTCAAAATATACAAGATTTTGTTGTACATACGCCTATGTCTGAACCTAGAATTCCTGTCCCAGAGTTTCTTTCTGGAGATAGATCTAGTTTTCTGAATTTTAGGAACAATTGCAAGTTGTTTCTTTCCTTGAAATCTCGCTCCTCTGGAGACCCTGCTCAGCAGGTCAAGATTGTTATATCTTTCCTGCGGGGTGACCCTCAGAATTGGGCATTTGCATTGGCACCAGGGGATCCTGCGTTGCTCAATGTGGATGCGTTTTTTCTGGCATTGGGTTTGCTCTATGAGGAACCTAACCTAGAGATTCAGGCTGAAAAAGCTTTATTGGCTCTCTCTCAGGGGCAAGATGAAGCAGAAATATATTGTCAGAAATTTCGGAAGTGGTCGGTGCTTACTCAGTGGAATGAGTGCGCTCTGGCTGCAAAATTCAGAGATGGCCTTTCTGAGGCCATTAAAGATGTTATGGTGGGGTTCCCTGCGCCTACAGGTCTGAATGAGTCCATGACTATGGCTATTCAGATTGATCGGCGTTTACGGGAGTGCAAACCTGTGCACCATTTGGCAGTGTCTTCTGAACAGGCACCTGAGATAATGCAATGTGATAGAATTCAGTCCAGAAGTGAACGGCAAAATTATAGGCGGAAAAATGGATTGTGTTTTTATTGTGGTGATTCAGCTCATGTTATATCAGCATGCTCTAAACGCACAAAAAAGGTTGATAAGTCTGTTGCCATTGGTACTTTACAGTCTAAGTTCATTCTGTATGTGACGCTGATTTGTTCATTATCATCCATTTCTGTCGATGCCTATGTAGATTCAGGCGCTGCCCTGAGTCTTATGGATTAGTCATTTGCCAATCGCTGTGGGTTTAGTCTGGAGCCTCTGGAAGTTCCTATTCCTTTGAAAGGAATTGACTCTACACCTTTGGCTATGAATAAACCTCAGTACTGGACACAAGTGACCATGCGTATGACTCCCGTTCATCAGGAGGTGATTCGCTTCCTGGTACTGTATAATTTACATGATGTCTTAGTGCTTGGTCTGCCATGGTTACAAACTCATAACCCAGTCCTGGACTGGAAAACAATGTCTGTGTTAAGCTGGGGATGTCAGGGGGTTCATGATGATGCATCTCCGATTTCTATCGCTTCATCTACTCCTTCTGAGGTTCCGGTATTTTTGTCTGATTATCGGGAGGTTTTTGAGGAGCCTAAGCTCAGTTCGCTTCCTCCTCACAGGGATTGCGATTGTGCTATAGATTTGATTCCCGGCAGTAAATTCCCTAAAGGTCGTTTGTTCAATCTGTCAGTGCCAGAGCATACTGCTATGCGGAATTATGTTAAGGAGTCCTTGGAAAAGGGACATATCCGTCCATCTTCGTCCCCTTTGGGAGCAGGTTTTTTTTTTGTGGCCAAAAAAGATGGTTCCTTGAGGCCTTGCATAGATTATCGTCTTTTGAATAAGATTACAGTCAAATATCAGTATCCTTTGCCATTGTTGACTGATTTGTTCGCTCGCATTAAGGGGGCTAAATGGTTCACTAAGATTGATCTTCGGGGTGCGTATAATCTTGTGCGGATAAGGCAGGGTGATGAGTGGAAAACAGCATTTAATACGCCTGAGGGCCATTTCGAGTATTTGATGATGCCTTTTGGACTTTCTAATGCTCCTTCTGTCTTCCAGTCTTTTATGCACGATATTTTCCGTGAATATCTGGATAAATTTATTATCGTGTATTTGGATGATGTTTTGGTTTTTTTTGATGACTGGGAGTCTCATGTTCAGCAGGTCAGGAAGGTGTTTCAGGTCCTGCGGGCCAATTCTTTGTTTGTAAAGGGTTCTAAATGTCTCTTTGGAGTCCAGAAGATTTCTTTTTTGGGGTATATTTTTTCCCCTTCTACTATTGAGATGGATCCCGTCAAGGTTCAGGCTATTTGTGACTGGACGCAGCCTACATCTCTTAAGAGTCTGCAGAAGTTCTTGGGCTTTGCTAATTTTTATCGTCGCTTCATAACTAATTTTTCTAGTGTTGTTAAGCCTTTGACGGATTTGACTAAAAAGGGTGCTGATGTTACTGATTGGTCTCCTGCGGCTGTGGAGGCCTTTCAGGAACTTAAGCGCCGGTTTTCTTCTGCTCCTGTGTTGCGTCAGCCAGATACGTCGCTTCCTTTTCAGGTTGAGGTCGATGCTTCCGAGATCGGAGCGGGGGCGGTTTTGTCACAGAGAAGCTCCGATGGCTCAGTGATGAAGCCATGTGCGTTCTTTTCTAGAAAATTTTCGCCCGCTGAACGGAATTATGATGTTGGTAATCGGGAGCTTTTGGCCATGAAGTGGGCATTTGAGGAGTGGCGTCATTGGCTTGAGGGTGCTAGACATCGTGTGATGGTCTTGACTGATCACAAAAATTTGATGTACCTTGAGTCTGCCAAGCGTCTGAATCCTAGACAGGCTCGTTGGTCACTGTTTTTCTCCCGTTTCAATTTTGTGGTTTCATACCTGCCAGGTTCAAAGAATGTGAAGGCAGATGCTCTTTCTAGGAGTTTTGTGCCTGACTCCCCTGGAAATTCTGAGCCCACTGGTATCCTTAGGGATGGGGTGATTTTGTCGGCTGTCTCCCCAGACTTGCGACGTGCTTTGCCTGATCGTTGTCCGCCGGAAAGACTGTTTGTTCCGGATAATTGGACCAGTAGAGTCATCTCCGAGGTCCATTCTTCTGTGTTGGCAGGTCATCCTGGAATATTTGGTACTAGAGACTTGGTGGCCAGGTCTTTTTGGTGGCCTTCCTTGTCGAGGGATGTGCGTTCTTTCGTGCAGTCTTGTGGAGTTTGCGCTCGGGCTAAGCCTTGCTGCTCTCGGGCCAGTGGATTGTTGTTACCTTTGCCTATCCCGAAGAGGCCTTGGACGCACATTTCCATGGACTTTATTTCGGATCTCCCTGTCTCTCAAAAAATGTCCGTCATATGGGTTGTGTGTGACCGCTTTTCTAAGATGGTTCATCTGGTACCCTTGCCTAAGTTACCTTCCTCCTCTGAGTTGGTCCCTCTGTTTTTTCAAAACGTGGTCCGTCTGCATGGCATTCCGGAGAACATCGTTTCTGATAGGGGATCCCAGTTTGTGTCTAGATTTTGGCGGACGTTCTGTGCTAAGATGGGCATTGATTTGTCCTTTTCGTCTGCATTCCATCCTCAGACGAATGGCCAGACGGAACGAACTAATCAGACTTTAGAAACTTATTTAAGGTGTTTTGTTTCTGCTGATCAAGATGACTGGGTTTCCTTTTTGCCGCTTGTTGAGTTTGCCCTTAATAATCGGGCTAGTTCTGCTACCTTGGTGTCTCCTTTCTTTTGTAATTCGGGGTTTCATCCTCGTTTTTCCTCTGGTCAGGTGGAGCCTTCTGATTGTCCTGGAGTGGACATGGTGGTGGATAGGTTGCATCGGATTTGGAGTCATGTGGTGGACAATTTGAAGTTGTCCCAGGAGAGGGCTCAGCAGTTTGCTAATCGCCGTCGCCGCGTGGGTCCTCGACTTCTTGTTGGGGACTTGGTGTGGTTGTCTTCTCGTTTTGTTCCTATGAAGGTCTCTTCTCCTAAGTTCAAGCCTCGGTTCATCGGTCCCTATAGGATCTTGGAAATTCTTAACCCTGTGTCGTTTCGTTTGGATCTCCCGGCATCGTTTGCTATTCATAATGTGTTCCATCGGTCGTTGTTGCGGAAGTATGAGGTACCTGTCGTTCCTTCGCTTGAGCCTCCTGCTCCGGTGCTGGTGGAGGCGGGTGAATTGGAGTATGTTGTGGAGAAGATCTTGGATTCTCGTGTTTCCAGACGGAAACTCCAGTATTTGGTCAAGTGGAAGGGTTATGGTCAGGAGGATAATTCTTGGGTGATTGCCTCTGATGTTCATGCTGCCGATTTGGTCCGTGCTTTTCATAGGGCTCATCCTGGTCGCCCTGGTGGTTCTCGTGAGGGTTCGGTGACCCCTCCTCAAGGGGTGGGGTACTGTTGTGAGTTCTGTTTTTGGGCTCCCTCTGGTGGTTACTGATGGTACTGGGTGACTTGTGTTCTCTGCGGTCTCTGGTGTCCACCTGTTCCATCAGGTTATGGGAGTTTCCTATTTAACCTGGCTTTTTTGTCATTTCCTCGCCGGCTATCAATGTAATCAGCGTGTCTTTTACCTCTGCTCCCTGCGTCTGTTATCTTCAGGACAAGCTAAGTTTTGATTTTCCTGTTCCACGTTTTGCTTAATTTTTGTCTTAGTCCAGCTTGCAGAGATGTGATTCCTTGCTGCTGGTTGCTCTAGTGGGCTGAAATTACTCCTCATGTTCCATGAGTTGGCACATGAGTTCAAGTAATTTCAGGATGGTTTTTTGAAGGGTTTTTCGCTGACCGCGCAGTTCACTTTTGTATCCTCTGCTATCTAGCTTTAGCGGGCCTCATTTTTGCTGATTCTATTTTCATAACTACGTATGTGCTTTCCTCTCATTTCACCGTTATTACATGTGGGGGGCTGCTATTTCTGTGGGGTGTTTCTCTGGAGGCAAGTGAGGTCTGTGTTTCTTCTTATAGGGGAAGTTAATCCTTCGGCTGGCGCGAGACGTCTAGGAATCATCGTAGGCACGTTCCCCGGCTACTGCTAGTTGTGTGTTTAGGTTCAGGATCGCGGTCAGCTCAGGTTCCATCACCCTAGAGCTTGTTTTGTTTTTGTGCTTGTCCTTTTGTTATCCCCTGCCATTGGGATCATGACAGGGAGCTGCGGGTCCATCACACTGTGTATAAGGGAGCTGTGGGCCCATCATACTGTGTATAGGGGAGCTGTAGGCCCACCATACTATGTATAAGGGAGCTGCGGGTCCATCACACTGTGTATAAGGGAGCTGTGGGCCCATCATACTATGTATAAGGGAGATGTGGGCCCATCATACTGTGTATAAGGGAGCTGTGGGCCCATCATACTGTGTATAAGGGAGCTGTGGGCCCATCATACTGTGTATGAGGGAGCTGTGGGCCCATCATACTATGTATAAGGGAGCTGTGGGCCCATCATACTGTGTATAAGGGAGCTGTAGGCCCATCATACTATGTATAAGGGAGCTGTGGGCCCATCATACTATGTATAAGGGAGCTGTGGGCCCATCATACTATATATAAGGGAGCTGTGGGCCCATCATACTGTGTATAAGGGAGCTGTGGGCCCATCATACTGTGTATAAGGGAGCTGCGGGCTCATCATACTGTGTATAAGGGAGCTGCGGGCTCATCATACTGTGTATAAGGGAGCAGGAGCTGCAAGCCCATCATACTGTGTATAAGGGAACTGCAAGCACATCATACTGTGTATAAGGGTGCTGTAAGTCCATCATACTGTGTATAAGGAAGCTGTGGGCCCATCATACTGTGTATAAGGGAGCTGCAAGCACATCATACTGTGTATAAGGGAGATGTGGGCCCATCATACTGTGTATAAGGGAGCTGTGAGTCCATCATACTGTGTATAAGGAAGCTGTGGGCCCATCATCCTGTGTATAAGGAAGCTGAGGGCCCATCATACTGTGTATAAGGAAGCTGTGGGCCCATCATACTGTGTATAAGGGAGCTGTGAGTCCATCATACTGTGTATAAGGAAGCTGTGGGCCCATCACACTGTGTTAAAGGAAGCTGAGGGCCCATCATACTGTGTATAAGGGAGCTGTGGACCCATCATACTGTGTATATGGGAGCTGCAGGCCCATCATACTGTGTATAAGGGAGCTGCGGGCTCATCACACTGTGTATAAGGGAGCTGCGGGCCCATCATACTGTGTATAGGGAACTGTGGGGGACATCATACTGTTTGACTGGAGCTGCAGGCCCATCATACTGTGTATAGGGAACTGTGAAGGCATATTGTGCATATGGGAGCCGTTGGCCCATTACCTGTATATAGGGGGGCTCTGGGGGGCATTATACTTTCTATAGTGGAGTTCTGTCAGCATTATACTGTGTATAGGGGAGCATTGGGCTTATACTATCTATAGGGGTGCAGTGGGATCATACTGTGTAGAGGGGAGCAGTGAGAACATCATATGGTGTATAGGGGAGTTATAGAATCATCATTCTGTGTATAGGGGAGCTGTGGGGGCCTTACACTGTGTATAGGGAAGCTTTGAGCTCACCATACTGTTTATAATGGAGCAGTACATGGGGGAACTTAGGGGACATTATTAAATGTTAAGTGGGCACTTAAGCATCATTGTTATAGGGGCACTCAGAGTATTGTGACCATCAAAGTTGCATATGGTCACAATATGGCGGTAAAGTCAATGTTCGTTTTTACATATAGATTTATTTTCAATAACAGCGCCATCATATTCTGAGGTTCCACTATATTCACAATTACAGTGCGCAACCGTAACTGTAATCAGGGTTAGCTGGTTAGGGGCCCACTCAGATGTTTCGCCCCCCCTAAGTTGAAACTCTAGCTTCGCCTCTGCCTAGGAGCTTTCCAAATTGTATACAGTATATGAAAACAGGTAAATCCAGTGACTTACAGCAACATCTCCAATTTAAGTTATTCATCTTTTCTTATTTAGATTGCTATGACTTCTTCCAGCCACGAGTCATCTCTGCCGAACTAAACACTTGTAGAGCACCCTAACTACTTTTTTCCACTTCTACACTGAGGCAGATAAAATTGACATAGTGCCACCCTGCACTTTAACAGTAGCACCCTTCTATTCTCCCTACAGTAAAGTATCACCAAAAATAAAATATATTGCACTGTGACCGTTGTACAGTAGAAATGCCACCTGCAGTGGCCAACAATACAGTATGATGCCCCCTTATCTGGAACCAAAAACAGTATAATGTCTCCCATTCTGGCTCCCATATTGTTTAATGTGCCCCCTAATTCTGTCCCCCACATGCTTCTTTCTCCTCCATAGTACATCACAGACGGCACAATGTAGTAATGTCATTACGCCATCTGTGATGTCACTTATGCTGTGTAGAGCTATTGCAGGACGGATGCCAGTGGCCCTGCTCCTCAATATTTATCAGCTGGATGTGCATCTGATGACGTACAATCAGCTAAAACTAAGCGCTGCTACCAACGGGCTCCCTACACACTCAGCTTGGAGGAACCATCAACTTTTAGTGACCAATATGGTCTGACTCAGTGTCCCACCAGGGCTTTCCCCAGTCTCCCGGCAGACTAATCTAAGCCTGGATAGATTTGAGATAAACAAGTATGAGACAGTCAGATATTGAATAGATAAAAATATATAAGACAGATAGATAAATGTTAGATATTTTTTACGTGTGTAGCAATAATGGAATTCATGTATTCATGAATCACACCGTGCTAGCACACAATGTGCTTTGATAGTAAAATATAAGACAGGTGGATGTCTCCTGGAGATTTTTCTACCACCGCACACTCACACCACAGATAGAGTACATATTTCCCACCTCTCGGTCATCTTTATATTCCTCGAATGCCTCCGCTGTAGTCGCTGCCAGGAGTCACGCCATAATGGCAGCCTCTTAACTGATCTATCACTCATTTATTTAACCTTTCTTCTTTTTAATTACCTTACCATGGCCATTATGATATTTGGTCTTTGCCAGGAGTAGCGTAGTCACGGTATGACGGGCTCGCCATCAGGCATACTATTCTCTTCTTTCTCCAGTTCTCGGTACATTTTGCTGAATTAAGAGACATGAGGCTCGAGGTTCAGAAAAATTCTCCTGAAATGTCTCCAACTGCTGATATTTATCTCATACATTAAAATTCACAGTCACTTAACTTTTTCAAAGGTTGCACTCCGCTTGCCAGATGGCAGACATTAGAAGCTTTCAAGTCGGCGAGAACGGAACTCGCAAGTAAAACTTCTATTCTTCCTAATGGTAACAGTAGTTCTACGAGCCACGCACCAAATTTCCAATGTATCACCTTAATGTTAATGAGCGTTTGATCGTTATCCTGGGGCGTTAGTAAAGGACATCGGTATTTGCTGACCCCGTCTCCTATCCGCTGACCTCAAGATGGAAGATGACGAGGAAAAAAAACCTTAAGGAGCTATTCAGAGACTTTAATGAATCATACATTTAACCTTTTCTGCTAAGACACGATTCAACGTACTCCTTGGCATGTGGGCCTGGTATTAAGTGGAACATTTTTCAAGGAGATTAGATCAGGATGCCAGCTTTGTGCCAACTGAGCCTACAGTGAGACAGAGCCGGCATCGCTCACCGTGGTGTGTGTCATGGCTGCGTGATGATAGATAGCTCAAGAAAGTTAAGTCTCCATCATTAGGAAGGATGTTGTATCAATGCCAGAAACCTGCTGTAAAGCAGTGATTTCCTTCAGTTGCCAAAGGGGGGTTTAGGCCGGATACAGATTGTATCAATTTTCTAGTTTGGGGGCCATGTAATTTTTAGGATTTGCAGACTTTCCAATGTCTATAAGGGGCAAATGTCTATGCAACCCAGATGGGCCTAAAGGTCTATCAAGGACCATGTTTCAGGATTCCATGATCTACAATATTTGACAAACCCTGCTACATCGCTTCATTGGGTACATTGTTATACTGCTGGCTAGTTCTGCCTTGCATTCTGTGACAAACTCCACTCTGCAACATCTCTTTGTATTCTGCTGTACTGCTGGCAAGTTCTTGGACTTTGTGACAAACTCACCTCCGCTGTACTACTGTTAGATTTGCATTGGTCTCTGTAGTTTTTGGATTTGCCAGTAAGACTAATGACTTTGGGGGCACCTGTCATCACAATCTTGATATCTATAAAGATCTGTCAATGAAGCTATCTGCAGAGCAAGGAGTAATTGAGACAGAGGAAAACTGGAAATAGTGATATCAATGCCCTTACTACAGTGTCATCACTTAGTAGTCATTCCATTTCCCATCATTTTCCTGGTGTAAGGTGATATTTAGATCATTTTTCAAACTTTTTGAAGTTTGGGAGAGGATTAGCCACTGGAAATTTTTAGCACCGATCATCCTGTTTTTGCAAGTCACCATTCTTCACCCACAGGGGTGGATTAAGGGTAGCCAGGGCCCCGCGCTGTTCAGACAGTGTGGGCCCCCCGGTCATGTGGCGGGGTCATGATATACCTGAACCAGATTATTCCAGAAAAGTAGCTGCTGTGTGAAACTATAACCTGTCAAACATCCAGTGATCTAGTCAATTTACCCTTCAGTTAGTATTGTGTTGTTTTTTTCTTCCTATCACCATATGTGCCAGTATTCACAGGGGATCTGTACTTAGTAGTGTCTGTGTAGAGGTAATACAGTGATCACCGGTGACATTATACACAGGAGCTCTGTATATAGTATACAGTGTATAGTGTCAGTGTATAGGTAACACTGACTCACCAGTGACCTCTCTAGGTGAAGTCCTTCATCTTTCATCCAGCGCATACCGCCATCACTTCATCCAGCCAGGACTCGTCTCTGCAGAAAATAACACAGTTATCTCGAGCTCCGCTTGCAGAACACTTTACTTAATTTTTCCCAACTTCTACATTACACCACATGAAGAAAAAAAGCGACATAGTGTATCACTCTACACAGTAACAGGACCGCCCCCCATTTAAAACAGTGTCCTCAAAAAATAAAATAAATACATTACTGCAGTAATAATATCCCTTATGTTCTCCCATCCTGCCCTCATGAGTATCCATCCTGCCCCATATGATCTCCCCATCCTGCTCCATCAGTCTCTATCGTATCCATCCTGCCCCATGATCCTGCACGATCTGTCTCCAATCCTGCCCCATGTCTTTCATTCTGCCCCATGTCTCCAATCATGCCCTGTATCTACATTCTGCCCATGTCTCCAGTCCTGCCCCCAGTGTGTCCAGCATCTCTGCCCCCAATGTGTCCAGCATCCTGCCCCCAGTGTGTCTAGCAATCTGCCCCAGTGTCTCCAGCATATTGCCCCCAGTGTCTCCAGCATTCTGCCCCCAGTGTGTCCAGCATTCTGCCCCCAGTGTGTCCAGCATTCTGCCCCAGTGTGTCCACCTTTTTGGCTGTGGACACTTAGTCAAAAATCAGCGCCATACTTTTTACAACGCCCCACACAACCATGTATATTTAGATTCAAAAGGCTTACGCCGAAGCGTCTTATTATACAACGCCAATGGTATTAGTTGTGGGCGTTTAGATACTGGCGCTGTAGTGTGCCACTATCTATTTTTCTTAACGCTGCCTCATTCTGTGTAGCGTTATACTTTCACACTTATTGTACTTAGAGATCTTTTCTAATCGCTCATGTCATTTCTGCTGTTGTGCGCATGAGCGTCCGGCATTCTGGCGTCGGGGCCGCGGCGTCTCTGTGTCCTTGGTAACGCCATGAACTCAACATGTGCGTCCGGTCACATGACGCTGCGTCTCGGATTTCCGGTCTGCTTGGGCGGCGCATGTGCCGCTTAGACGGCGGGGATTTACATCAGCGTCCTCAGATACCGATATGGTATAAAAAGCCCCTCGGTCATGGAAACACACACTACCCCTGACGAAGGACTGCGTGTCTGAAACGTGCGCCGGGGTGCACATTACCTAGCCGCTGGCAGCCTGGGAACATTCCCCTGATTTATTGTAAGTAAATTGGCATTTCTATTGCATCTGCACATAGCACTTTATATTCATGGTTTTTTTGCTTGCATTTTGCACATATTCCTCTGGTGAGGATTAAGTTGTTACACATAGCACTTTACTTCACCATGATCTTCTGTGATTTTTTGTGATTTTTTTGATATTGATGCATATAATTACACATCACTAGGCACACACTGGTCTTTATATATATATATATATATATATTTTCACATTTTTTATATATATTTTTTTTTATCCCTGGTGTGCATACGTGATAGACGCCCATCTTACCCTGTAGTATATTATGAGGATCTGGCTTGACCTATTATTTACGGCTTGATTTGTGCACAAATTTCTTGGTAATTATTTATCTATGTATGTATATTTTTAATAATATTTTTTTAAATGTTTGTCACTATTGTTATGAAATAAATAAAATTTGATTTTTATACTATAATCATTCCCTGTCACGTTCTCATTGGTTCAGGATCTCTGTGTTGAGAGCTTTGTTCTTCCCAGTGTGTCCAGCATATTGCCCCCAGATTGTCCAGCATTCTGCCCCAGTGTCCAGCATATTGCCCCCAGTGTCTCCAGCATAATAGCATATTGCCCTAGTGTCTCCAGCATATTGCCTACAGTGTCTCCAGTATATTGCCCCCAGTGTGTCCAGCATATTGCCCCCAGTGTGTCCAGCGAAGCTCCCTCCACGCTTCTGAAGCGCGCACTCGCCGGCGACTGACAATGACATCAGACTCCTATTGGCTGGCGGCTGCTAACTATTGACGTGCGGGCGTGCGCCCGCATGTCAATAGCGTTAACTGCCGCAGCACCGGTAGGGGCCCGGTGAGCAGATAAGACGGGGCCCGATGCAGGCCCCCTCTGCCCACCGTGCCCATACGCCAGTCAGGGCAGTAATGCCTTGATGGCGGCGGTCAATCTGAGCGGTTGCCCAGGGCCCCCCCACACCACTGGGCCCTGGGCTACCGCCTAGATTGACCTCATTATAATCCGCCATTGTTCACCCAATGCACACCTATTGTCCAAACACCACCACCTCGAGATTCCAGGATACAAGAAACTTTACAAAACAGTTGATTTCTTGAAGATTTCAGATGGGATTTGCTAACGTTTTGGGGAATCTGGGATATTTTCCAACTTTGGATCCTCCTGGATATTCCTAGACAACTGACATGTATGAGTTAAATAAGTCATTTTCTTGGTGTTTTTTTTTTTGCTTTAGTCTTGTAATTCCTGCATGACTGATACATTTTTAACAAAATTATTATAATATAGCCATGATTACAAAAATTTAGCATGAAAGCTAAACAAAAACAAAAATTTGGATCCTCACTCACCTCTCTCCATTCCTGCTTCTAGATAAGGGAACTGAAGGTAAACTAATCAAATTTGCAGACGGTGCACAGCTAGGAGGGATAGCCAACACTAGAGAAGACAGAGAAAAGATTCAGAAGGATCTACATAAGCTTTAACAATAGGCAGTGACTAACAGAATGGCATTCGAGAGAAATGCAAGATTCTACATCTAGACAAGAAAAAACGAAAATTACATCTACAGAATGGAAGCAATAGAACTAAGCAACAGCACTTGTGAAAAAGACGGGTATACGAATAGATCACAGACTGCATATGAGTTAACAGTGTGATGCAGCAGCAAAAAAGGCAAACAGTTCTACGATGTATTAAGAGAAGCATAGAGTCTAGATCACGCAGTTATCCCCCTCTACTCCTCCTTGGTCAGACCTCATCCGGAATACTGAGTCCAATTCTGGGCACCACATTTTAAAAAAAACATTGATAAACTGGAACAAGTTCAGAGAAGAGCTACCAGGATGGTGAGCGGGCTACAAAGTATGTCCTACGAGCAACGGTTAAAGGATCTGGGAATGTTTAGCTTGGAAAAAAAAGAAGGCTAAGAGGAGACTTAATAGCTGTCTACAAATATCTGAAGGGATGTCACAATGTAGAGGGATCATCATTATTCTCATTTGCACATGGAAACATGAGAAGCAATGGAATGAATCTGAAAGGGAGAAAATACAGATTAGATGTTAGAAAAAACTTTTTGACAGTGGGGGTGATCAATGAGTGGAACAGGCTGACATGCGAGGTGGTGAGTTCTCCTTCAATGGAAGTCTTCAAACAGAAGCTGGACAGACATCTGTCTGAGATAGTTTAGTGAATCCTGCATTGAGCAGGGGGTTGGACACGATGACCCTTGAGGTCTCTTCCAACTCTAACATTCTATGATTCTGTGAAACCATTCTAAACCAAAACACAAAAGTTTCTGGTTGCCTATTTCCTTAAGTAAGCGCTACAGATCTTACCTTTCAATTTGACCCTCTAACATTGAGCCCATTACATATCTCTTGAGTGGATAAACCACTGTTCTACCAACAGATATTATTCAAATCATCATCCACATCAATCTTCACAAACAAATGCATATTGATCACTATTTGAGCCAAGTTGGTGTTATTTTCCTTTCCAGGATCCTTGGTTCCATGAGTTATTAGGTACTCTGCTATGCTGCTATGCACTGTGTCTACCATCTTCCTCTGTTTCCCTGCACATAGGGATGCCGTCGTAACCTGACGAACCTCTTCGACATAATTTTCTAGGAACATTCATGCTAATACTGTTATCAAACTCTTCATTCCTTGGTTCCATGAGTTAATAGATACTCTGCTATGCTGCTGACCACTTTTGAAATAGACTCTGTAATAAACTCAGCTCAGCCACATTATTAGGTCAACTCTGCTATACCACTGCCAGGTCTGCTTTGGATTTTGTGGATAAGTCAGCACTGTCACATCATTGAGTCAACTGTGTGATACCGCTGCCAGTTCTGCTACTTTTCTGAGTCAACTATTCTTTGGCCACCTGCATTGGACTCTGTGGCAAAATCAGCTTTATTGTTCTGCTGACAACTCTGCGTTGAACTTCTGCAAACTCAGTTTGATACTTTAGGTAGCGATAGAGGATCTTATGATTCCCATTTGCTCCCTGCATTGCAATTAGGCCATCACAGCTTTCGTTGTTCCATCTGGATCTCCCCCCTGTCCATGTCTTGTAGACCTCGTAGGACCTCAAAGGTCCACTTCACCAGGTGATAAAACAAATGGATATAGACATTGATGTAAATGCTGATATGAATCCATTCAAACTCCTCGTGTTTACAAATAGAATGTACCTGACAGAAATCAGAGGACAAGTAGTCATGAGAATCCCTCAGTAGTGCATCCATGCTGGGATCAATGGGTCTGCAAATTTAAGCCATTAGGTTATACTTGCTGGCTTTGAGTAATGACTTTTCAGGAGGTAGAGGATTGTTAAGTGTAAAGTATGGCGGTTTATCTACAACCACAACTCTTTCTGTGGGTCCTTAATTCTGTTACATATTGCATTTTCCTCCTCTCTTGAATATGTGGAGATTCCCCGAATCTCCCACCTATGCTCCTTTACAGGTTTTGGGTGGCCTTTGCACCTGGATGAGATTTGCCATCTGAGAGTTCACGTTCCCATTTTTTCCGAGACTCCAGGACGTTTTAGGAGAGAACGACATATGTTCCTCTATAATAGACTTTTCATACTGGCTTCCTACGGAATGACAGGCGTGACACTGAGGGTGAGTTTTATTCTCTCTTTTATGCCTTTTGTCCTTTTTTGACTTTTGTGCATTTTTTAAGCCCACACTATTATGTTTTATCTAATTTCAGCAACACAATAGAAGCATCTGGATCGATTTATGTGCTCCTCTGAGAGACCCCCGATGGCCCGTGTTTATCACCTTGGTCTTCAGGGCCGTGCCCTTAATTGGAGCTCAGTGTCCCATTAACAACGGTATCTCCAGAGGGTCATATGACCATTTTAGCACTGCAGTTATCTTCCCGCTTAATGGACTACAGTACAACAAAGGACTTTTGTCTTCCCGTCCCAGTGGTTCTCTATTAGATGTACAGCGGTCGTCAATTAGCCGCGAGTTTAGAGGAGAAAAAAAAATAATAACCCCGTGCGGTGAATTCAAAGGTTCTCTCGACTCTCTGAGCCTAAATTGAAAAAGATGGTTGTCTGAGGCTCTGTGCATGCATAAAGCCAGTCGTTGGCTGAGTAGCCACTTCTTTCAGATGCTGGCGAGTATCTCTTTCGCGGCATTAGGACTTGTGAAATTGAACCTGATTGTATCAGTGTTTCAGATTGTTGCTTCCTTCATTTAAAATTCTGCAAAGTGTCCTGCACGTAACTATCTATAGAATATGTGAGGCTGGCAGATAATATGGTAATGATGTCTCGGCTCGGTCCACCAGCACATTCCTCACCAGTAACCAAGAACAAAGGTTAACTGCTTGGGAAAATAATACATTTTAGTGTAAATCACAAAGAATAAAAAAATTCTCATAAATAGAAGCCCTCGCATCGTACGCTCCTAGCATGTTGTGAAAAATGGTAGCAAGTCCCGTAACCCTTCAAGCTTCTCTTGAAGGGTTAGGTTACCTGGTGATATAGTGATTAGTGTTGAGCATTCCGATACCGCAAGTATCGGGTATCGGCCGATACTTGCGGTATCGGAATTCCGATACCGAGATCCGATACTTTTGTGGTATCGGGTATCGGTATCGGATACATAGAGATGTGTAAAATAAAGAATTAAAATAAAAAATATTGATATATTTACCTCTCCGGCGGCCCCTGGTGAGTCCGCGGGTAACCGGCAGGCTTCGTTGTTCAAAATCAGCGCTTTTAGGACCTGAGAATCACGTCCCGGCTTCTGATTGGTCGCGGGCCACCCATGTGACCGCCACGCGACCAATCACAAGCCGCGACGTCACCGCAAGCTATTAGCGCGCTCATTTTTGAAAAATGAGCGCGCTAATAGCTTGCGGTGACGTCGCGGCTTGTGATTGGTCGCGTGGCGGTCACATGGGCGGCCCGCGACCAATCAGAAGCCGGGACGTGATTCTCAGGTCCTAAAAGCGCTGATTTTGAACAAAGAAGCCTGCCGGTTACCCGCGCTGAGTTCAGGGGCCGCCGGAGAGGTAAATATATCAATATTTTTTATTTTAATTCTTTATTTTACACATCCCTATGGATCCCAGGGCCTGAAGGAGAGTTTCCTCTCCTTCAGACCCTGGGAACCATGAGAATACCTTCCGATACTTGATGTCCCATTGACTTGTATTGGTATCGGATATCGGTATCGGCGATATCCGATATTTTTCGGGTATCGGCCGATACTATCCGATACCGATACTTTCAAGTATCGGACGGTATCGCTCAACACTAATAGTGATACAAACTCACAGAATGCCGCAATCCAACCAACTATAAAGTCATGGGAACTGTGCTAAAAAATTAGATCCTTAAGATTTAATAGTAATGGGGTATAAATGTGTATGAGGCTTTCCCAGAATCCTGAATAGTAACATTTACTAGATATGTTGCAAAACAAGGGAGGTATCAGTTGCATTTTCAGTGTCTCAGAGATGGACATTTAAAAAAAAAAAGATGATATCTAAAAGTTTTGTGGTGGCAATTGCAAAATATCTTAGCTTTTTAGAATATAACTAGCTGAAGAGCCCGGCATTGCCGGGCACAGTAACTAGCCGTGGTTAGTTATAACAAATTATAATGATTTTATTGCACATAAAAGCATTTCACATCATATATTCATCACTACAGATTTGCAACACAAATTACCTAAATGATTACCCAAGTATTGATAGTATTTTATTTTCACCTCATTCAAGAGCCGTTAGATAAACATTTTTGGTTTTTCCTTCCGATGCAAAGATGAACAGATTTTTGGCAGTTTGAACTCTTGAACAGGCCACGTAAAGTTGACCATGAGAAAAGCATGGAGATTGCAAATCGATCCCTACTACTTTCAAAGACTTCCCTGAGCCTTGTTAATGGACATTGCAAATGCCAGTTGAAGTGGAAACTGGGGGCATTTAAAATCAAAAGGCAAATCAGATGGAATGAGTGGAAATCATGGAAAGAAAATGTCCTCTCCTTTGGCACATTTTGTCAAAATGGTTGCTTCAATTACATTTGTAAACAGGTTCTCAATCAAGAGTCTTGTTCCTTCACACAGCTTTGGTGGATCTAAATTTCTCAACAGCTATAGCTCTATACACAGCCTCATACGGCAGCAGCACCTCACTTCTCTCATTTTCCCATCACGCCTCTCATTTCCCCCTCACATCTGTCATTTTCTCTCTCATTTTACCCCCTCAAACCTGTCATTTTGACCTCACACCTGTCATTTTCTGATCACTCCACTATTTTCTCCTCACTTCTCTCATTTTCCACTCACACCTCTTTATTTTCACCTCACACCTAATTTTCCCCTAACTCCTCTCTTCTCCTTACACCTGCACAGCAACTTCCTGTTATGAGCACATCAGTGTAATCCATGAGGCTCCTCTGTTTCCCTTGACATCATGCCTCACAGGAGCAACTCCATTCTAGACACAACGGAGCTAGATGTGGCCTGTGCCTGCTGCGCACTGATACTCTGAAGGTGGCGGCCCTAATTGTAGCTCGCAGTGGCTGAGACGTCGCAGCCGGTGAGTTTTGCAGGGTGGCTTTCGAGGTGAATGTGTCTCCGCCCGTGTGGACGGGGCTTTGCATGTGGAGTGAGTGTGGCTATGTGGAGTGGGCATGACTTGATACATACACACACACTACACTCAGTTTTATATACAGTATATAGATGTATGAACACTTTGACTCCACCTTCAGAACAGTGAGTGCAGCTCTGGAGTATAATACAGGATGTAACTCAGGATCAGTAATGTAAAATTTGTACACAGGTACTGCACTAGCAGAATAGTGTGTGCAGCTCTGAAGGATAATACCGAATCTAACTCAGGATCAGTTATGTAATGTATTTACACAGTGACTGCATCAGTAGAATAGTGAGTGCAGCTCTGGAGTATAATACAGGATATAACTCAGGATCAGTGCAGGATCAGTAATGTAATGTACACAGTGAGTGTAGCTCTGGAGTATAATACATGATGTAACTTAGGATCAGTAATGTAATGTATGTACACAGTGACCATCAGTAGAATAGTGAGTGCAGCTCTGGAGTATAATACAGGATGTAACTCAGGATCAGTAATGTAATATATGTACAGTACACAGTGAGTGCAGCAGCAGAATAGTGAGTGCAGTTCTGGGGTATAATACAGGATTTAACTCAAGATCAGTACAGGATCAGTAATGTAATGTACACAGTGACTGCATCAGCAGAATAGTGAGTGTAGCTCTGGAGTAGAATACAGGATGTAACTCAGGATTATTAATGTAATGAATGTACACAATGACTGCACCAGTAGAATAGTGAGTGCAGCTCTGGAGTATAAAACAGGATGTAACTCAGGATCAGTAATGTAATGTATGTACACAGTGACTGCACCAGCTGAATAGTGAGTGCAGCTCTGGAGTATAATACAGTATGTAACTCAGGATCAGTACAGGATCAGTAATGTAGTTACACAGTGACTGCGCCAGCAGAATAGTGAGTGCAGCTCTGGAGTATAATACAGAGGATGTAACTCAGGATCTGTAATGTAATGTATGTACACAGTGACTGTACCAGCAGAATAGTGAGTGCAGCTCTGGAGTATAATACAGAGGATGTAACTCAGGATCTGTAATGTAATGTATGTACACAGTGACTGTACCAGCAGAATAGTGAGTGCAGCTCTGGAGTATAATACAGAGGATGTAACTCAGGATCAGTAATGTAATGTATGTACACAGTGACTGCACCAGCTGAATAGTGAGTGCAGCTCTGGAGTATAAAACAGGATGTAACTCAGGATCAGTACAGGATCAGTAATGTAATGTATGTACACAGTAACTGCATCTGCAGAATAGTGAGTGCAGCTGAAAATATCAGGACCCATACATGCAAAAAACTGATAGAATACATTTTCGGAAAGAGAATCTTGAAGGAAGCCGGAGCTTCTAATCACGTTATAAAGATTATTGCGAGCGCTAACATTCACTATATGTGCCGGAATTATGTAAGAATAAAATTAGCCTCTTTCAATGGCTTATTTGAATTAAGATCACAGGAAGCGCTCATCTGCTTGTCATGCTTTGCATTAGAGTCAAATCGTTCTACAGTGAAGTGCCATGTCTGGGGTGACAATGACAAATTGTCACTAAATTACAAAGACTTCTGGCAAAAAGACAAGCTATTGGGGCTACAAGAACAATGATCAGCGCAGAAAATTGAAGTGTCTGTAGACTTCTGTTGCCACCAGTCACACACTGGTAGCTTTCTTGTGGCCCAATAACCCTTTCCCATAGACATTTTTGCAGAAAACTTACTTTAAAATGAGAATATCTGAGCTTTGCTGACGAAAAATCAATTCTGTAATGGTCATCTGTACATAAAGGAAGGCTGACTAAATACAATTTTACCAATCTTTAAACTCCATATTAAAGGGAACCTGTCACCCCGAAAATCACGGGTGAGGTAAGCCCACCGGCATCAGGGGCTTATCTGCAGCATTCTGTAATGCTGTACATAAGCCCCCGATGTTACCTGAAAAAGGAGAAAAAGGCGTTATATTATACTCACCCAGGGGCGGTCCCGCTGCTGGTCAGGTCGGATGGGTGTCTCTGGTCCGCTGCGGCACCTCCCATCTTCATTACAAGACGTCCTCTTCTGATCTTCAGCCACAGCTCCGGCGCAGGCGTACTTTGCTCTGCCCTCTTGAGGGCAGAGGATAGTACTGCAGTGCGCAGGCGCCGGAAAGGTCAGAGGCCCGGAGCCTGCGCACTGCAGTACTTTGTCTGCCCTCAACAGGGCAGAGCAAAGTACGCCTGCGCCGGAGCCGTGGCTGAAGATCAGAAGAGGACGTCTTGTAATGAAGATGGGAGGCGCCGCAGCGGACCGGAGACACCCATCCGACCTGACCAGCAGCGGGACCGCCCCTGGGTGAGTATAATATAACGTCTTTTTCTCCTTTTTTAGGTAACATCGGGGGCTTATCTACAGCATTACTGAATGCTGTAGATAAGCCCCTGATGACGGTGAGCTTACCTCACCCGCGATTTTCGGGGTGACAGGTTCCCTTTAAGTAAACTTTTTTCTAACGTGAAGCAAAGCCTAAGTACAGTTCTGATGACATAATTTTCATAACTTTTCATTTAGATATAGATATTTAGATCAACAAGTCTAACATAGAAGGGGCACTACATATACAATGAAACAAGAGGATTCCCATAAAGGAGGAATACAGGAATAAGAAGCGATCCCAAAATATTGAGCGGTAAAAACATCAATTTTATTAAACAATAATAAGAAACCTCTCACATGATAATTCAGAAATGCCGTTTAGGGGACACGTAGCATAGATCTCCAGGGGGAAGCAGAAGAGTATTTCAAAAGGTATAAAGTAAAAAACTGTACAGGGTGAATATAGGTACAGTGACTCCCTATAGCAGAAGATCATCCCCAATGTAAACATCAATATGTGCAATAAGATAAACACAAGCCCTTTACTGGATGGCCAACCTACAGGATAACCGGAAATGTCACTGTGCAATATACAGTGGGTGCGGAAAGTATTCAGACCCCTTTACATCTTTGTTTCATTGCAGCCATTTGGCAAATTCAAAAAAGTTCATTTTTTCTCATTAATTTAAAATCGCCCCCCATCTTGACTGAAAAAAAAAATAGAAATGTTTGCAAATTTAATGAAAAAGAAAACTGAAATATCACATGGTCATAAGTATTTAGACTCTTTGCTCAGTATTGAGTAGAAGCACCCTTTTGAGCTAGTACAGCCATGAGTCTACTTGGGAAGGAGGCAACAAGTTTTTTGCACCTGGATTTGGGATCCTCTGCCATTCTTCCTTGCAGATCTTCTCAAGTTCCATCAGGTTTGATGGTGAACGTTGGTGGACAGATGAACTCTTGAGCCTGGGAATGCCAGCTGATTTTCCCACGCTCAAGAGTTCAGTGCGGGTCAGGCTGTGAGCCAGCACAGCATCAGTGACATCACCTCTATTCACTGAAGGTGTTCTCGCAGCCGGCATGCTTTGACCCCATCCCTGGCATTTTCCCACATTCCTGAAGTCACAGCAGTTCATGCCGCTGCCTCACAGCCTGACCCGCATTGAACTCTTAAGCGTGGGAAAATCAGCTGTCCTTTTCCCACACTCGAGTTCATCTGAGTTCAGGCTGTGGGGCAGCGCAGCTTCAGTGACTACACCGCTAGTCACGGAGTCTGTGCCGGCAGCATTTCATTCATTCCCCAGTAGTTTACAGCTGGTGCGGTCGCATTAGCACCACTCCCGGTTGTAAACTGTATATCCCCTAGATATGGATTATGGCGTGGGACTGAACACCGGACGGACAGGTATGGTATATTGTTGGTTTATTATTTTTTCTTTATTACAGGAGATCGAGGGCGCTGCATGGATTAGCAGTATAATAAAGATGGCAAAACTGTGTGGTGCATGATGTCATTAAAATACTTTATTCTTACTGGGTGGTGTTTATTTAACCCTTTACCAACTATAGGATTAGTACAGGATAGGTGTCTTATTGACACCTCTCCATTACTAAGCCAGCTTGATGTCACCTTACAATGCAAAGGTGGCATCAACCCCCAACTATTACCCCATATGCTACCTCTACAGGGCAGTGGGAAGAGAGAGGCTAAGTGCTAGAATTGACGCATCTTAGAGATGCACCATTTCTGGCGTGGCTGTGAGCTCGTGTTCGTAGCCGGAGGGGGCCAATAACCATGGTCCCTTCCTAGGCTATGAATATCAGCCGACAGCTGTCTCCATAGCGTTTTATGGCTACTAATTATAGGGGGAATCCACATAAAATAGAGGGGCCCAGAAAAAAATTAATAGCCAGTAAAGGCTAAATATACAGCTGCGGGCTGATATTCATAGCCTGGGAACATCCATGGTTATTAACCCTTTCCTAAGCAATAAACAACGGCCTACAGTCCATGGCTTTCCCTCTATGGCGCAGAAAATTGCACAGGAACCCACGTAATTTTTCCCCCGAAAAGAATCTTTTATTAAATACAAACTTGTCCCCTAATTTGCAGACACACTATAATAATTGTATTGATCACACACATCTATATATCAAACTATTCTGCATGGATTTACTGTTTGTAAACCATGCCTCCGATCCTGTTGGCGCCTGCAGTGATTTTACAGAAGCCGACAAATAAATTAATGGCTATTCTTCTATGTATCTCTCCATGCAATATAAAGATATATATATACTAGCTGAAGAGCCCGGTGTTGCCTGGGCATAGTAAATATCTGTGGTTAGTTATAGCACCTCACTTCTCTTATTTTCCCATCATGCCTCTCATTTCCCCAATCACATCTTTCATTTTCCCCCTCACATCTCTCATTTTCTCCCTCACTCCTCTCATTCCCCCCTAACACTTGTCATTTCGACCTCACATCTGTCATTTTACGATCACTCCACTATTTTCCCTCACTCCTCTCATTTTGCAATCACACCTTTTCATTTTCACCTCACACCTCTCATTTTCACCTCAGTATATACATGTTAGTCATCTCCCTTATATATAGTATACACCTGTAGGTCATCTGCTCCTGTATATAGTATATACCTGTATGTCATCTCCCCTGTATATAGTATATACCTGTATGTCATCTCCTCCTGTATATAGTATATACCTGTAGGTTATCTGCTCCTGTTTATAGTATATACCTGTGTGTCATCTCCTCCTGTATATAGTATATACCTGTAGGTCATCTGCTCCTGTATATAGTATATACCTGTGTGCCATCTCTCCTGTATATAGTATATACCTGTGTGTCATCTCCTCCTGTATTAGACCGCATTCACACATTATTTGGTCAGTATTTTTACCTCAGTATTTATAAGCTAAATTGGCAGCCTGATAAATCCCCAGCCAACAGGAAGCCCTCCCCCTGGCAGTATATATTAGCTCGCACATACACATAATAGACAGGTCATGTGACTGACAGCTGCCGTATTTCCTATATGGTACATTTGTTGCTCTTGTAGTTTGTCTGCTTATTAATCAGATTTTTATTTTTGAAGGATAATACCAGACTTGTGTGTGTTTTAGGGCGAGTTTTGTTTGTCAAGTTGTGTGTGTTGAGTTGCGTGTGGCGACATGCATGTAGCGACTTTTGTGAGATGAGTTTTGTGTGGCAACATGCGTGTAGCAACTTTTTGTGTGTCGAGTTGCATGTGACAGGTTAGTGTAGCAAGTTGTGTGCAGCAAGTTTTGCGCATGGCGAGTTTTGCGCGTGTTGAGTTTTATGTGTAGTACCTTTTGAGTATGTGCAAGTTTTGTGTGAGGCAACTTTTGCATGTGTTGCAACGTTTGTGCATGTGGCAATTTTTCCGCGTGTGCAAGTTTTGCGTGTGGCGAGTTTTCCATGAGGTGAGTTTTGCACTTGTGGCAAGTTTTGCGGGAGCCTAGTTTTTGCATGTAGCGAGTTTTGCGCGTGGCGAGTTTTGAGCGGCGACTTTTGGGTTTCGACTTTTATGTGGCGAGGTTGGTGTATGTGTGGTGAAATGTGTGCTGAGGGTGATATGTGTTCAAGCACATTTTGTGTGTGTGTTCATATCCCCGTGTGTGGTGAGTATCCCATGTCGGGGCCCCACCTTAGCAACTGTACGGTATATACTCTTTGGCGCCATCGCTCTCATTCTTTAAGTCCCCCTTGTTCACATCTGGCAGCTGTCAATTTGCCTCCAACACTTCCTTTCACTTTTCCCCATTATGTAGATAGGGGCAAAATGGTTTGGTGAATTGGAAAGCGCGGGGTTAAAATTTCACCTCACAACATAGCCTATGATGCTCTCGGGGTCCAGATGTGTGACTGTGCAAAATTTTGTGGCTGTAGCTGCGACGCCTCCAACACTTTTCCTTTCACTTTTTTCCCCATTATGTAGATAGGGGCAAAATTGTTTGGTGAATTGGAAAGCGCGGGGTTAAAATTTCACGTCACAACATAGCCTATGACGTTCTCGGGGTCCAGACGTGTGACTGTGCAAAATTTTGTGGCTGTAGCTGCGACGGTGCAGATGCCAATCCCGGACACACATATACACACACACATACACACACATTCAGCTTTATATATTAGATATGGGTCACTGACATATATATACACACACACCTATTCTATGTGTATATATCTATTTTATACTGTACGCGGCAGATCAGTTGCTGGCTTTTAATCTACCTAATTATATATATATATATATATATATATATATATATATATATATAGTTTTAAAACGATGTGTACAGTTGTGTATTGCAACGCGATTTTAGCATGAGCTTCTACATACAGAGAACTGATGTATGTAAAAGCTCATGTTAAAATCACATTGCATACGGATGTCATACGGTTACTAGATGTGAGGAAATCGCATCCTCGCATTGCAAACGGATTACACACGGATCATCGTACTGAGAAGATTTGTGTGATTCTCGGCCGTCAAAATCGGACCGATTTTTTATACACTAAGTGTGACTCCAGCCTTACCGTCACATGCTGACGAGCTGCTCTTAGTAATTCTCTCAATGTTCAGTTAAACACTACAGTCTCTCACTCTTCAGAATGGCTAAGATGCCATACAGTGGGTGCAGAATTTATACATATGGTATGGGGATGTCCAGTTATCTTACCTTTTTGGAAAGAGATAACTTCATTATTGACCTCTCTTGTACATATTCCCGTCCCTTTGAATCCATTAGTGTGCTTATTTGGGGTACTGGAGGAAGAGATGTGGGGACACCATGTGCAAATCTTTTTGAGAGAGACCCCTTTCTTAGTAAGGAAAATAATAGCTTTATGTTAGATGGGCAATACACATCCATCTCTCAGGGCCTGCACTGAGCTGGTAAACTCAATTATACCTTATGAACGAACATTATACCAGAATAGGGGTTGCTTAGACTTAGGGAAATTTAATAAAATTTGGGATGTATGGAATTCGTCGTACCTCACTATGTCATCACGTGGTTAATAGCCTAGGTCCAATATGATAGAGCTGGAGGTAAAATATGCATTGGTTCACACTATGCTTCAGCATTAAATTATTAACGAGATGGGGATTGTTTTAGCAGTAAGATAGTTTTAGGGTTCTAATGTAGGTACTTTAGACGTACTGTAATATTTCAAGTTTTATATGACCAAGTCTATGTATTGATATTTGCATTAATGAAAACTCATTGTATACATTTACTGTTTTTCATAGCTATTATGATGAGTGCATATATGCTGAGCTGGTTATATGCAAAATATGTACAGTACAGACCAAAAGTTTGGACACACCTTCTCATTTAAAGATTTCTCTGTATTTTCATGACTATGAAAATTGTACATTCACACTGAAGGCATCAAAACTATGAATTAACACATGTGGAATTATATACTTAACAAAAAAGTGTGAAACAACTGAAATTATGTCTTATTTTCTAGGTTCTTCATAGTAGCCACCTTTTGCTTTGATGACTGCTTTGCACACTCTTGGCATTCTCTTGATGAGCTTCAAGAGGTAGTCACCGGGAATGGCTTTCACTTCACAGGTGTGCCCTGTCAGGTTCACTAAATGGGATTTCTTGCCTTATAAATGGGGTTGGGACCATCAATTGTGTTGTGCAGAAGTCTGGTGGATACACAGCTAATAGTCCTACTGAATAGACTGTTAGAATTTGTATTATGGCAAGAAAAAAGCAGCTAAGTAAAGAAAAACGAGTGGCCGTCATTACTTTAAGAAATGAAGGTCAGTCAGTCCAAAAAATTGGGAAAACTTTGAAAGTGTACCCAAGTGCAGTGGCAAAAACCATCAAGCGCTTCAAAGAAACTGGCTCATGTGAGGAGCGCCCCAGGAAAGGAAGACCAAGAGTCACCTCTGCTTCTGAGGATAAGTTTATCCAAGTCATGAGCCTCAGAAATCGCAGGTTATCAGCAGCTCAGATTAGAGACCAGGTCAATGCCACACAGAGTTCTAGCAGCAGACATCTCTACAACAACTGTTCAGAGGAGACTTTGTGCAGCAGGCCTTCATGGTAAAATAGCTGCTAGGAAACCACTGCTAAGGACAGGCAACAAGCAGAAGAGACTTGTTTGGGCAAAAGATCACAAGGAATAGAAATTAGACCAGTGGAAATCTGTGCTTTGATCTGATGAGTCCAAATTTGAGATCTTTGGTTCCAACCACCGTGTCTTTGTGCGATGCAGAAAAGGTGAACAGATGGACTCTACAAGCCTGGTTCCCACCGTGAAGCATGGAGGAGCTGGTGACACTGTTGGGGATTTATTTCAAATTGAAGGCATACTGAACCAGAATGGTTACCACAGCATCTTGCAGCGGCATGCAATTCCATCTGGTTTGCGTTTAGTTGGACCATTATTTATTTTTCAACAAGACAATGACCCCAAACACACCTCCAGGCTGTGTAAGGGATATTTGACCAAGAAGGAGAGGGATGGGGTGCCACGCCAGATGACCTGGCCTCCACAGTCAGCAGACCTGAACCCAATCGAGATGGTTTGGGGTGAGCTGAACCGCAGAGTGAAGGCAAAAGGACCAACAAGTGCCAAGCATCTCTGGGAACTACTTCAAGACTGTTGGAAGACCATTCCCGGTGAGTACCTCTTGAAACTCATCAAGAGAATGCCAAGAGTGTGCAAAGCAGTCATCAAAGGAAAGGTGGCTACTTTGAAGAACCTAGAATATAAGACATATTTTCAGTTGTTTCACACTTTTTTGTTAAGTATATAATTCCACATGTGTTAATTCATAATTTTGATGCCTTCAGTGTGAATGCACAATTTTCATAGTAATGAAAATACAGAAAAATCTTTAAATGAGAAGGTGTGTCCAAACTTTTGGTCTGTACTGTATGTCTTACTTTTTTGTTGTTTAATAAACAAATTTAAAAAAAACTACAATCTCTGCTACATTCCGAAAAGCAGAAGCTAACTGGCATGTGACGTGCGAGTAAATATGAAAATCAGGTTTGAGTGGTCAGGTGATGACCCCTGGAACCAGAAGGCAGAGCTGAATCCTGACAGTATTGCACGCTGTTGCAATTTCGCATTCTACAGTGCTTAAATTTATCATTAAATCTCCTAGAAAACAAGTGTAGTTATCCTCAATTTATTAGATGGCACAATACTTACATTAAAGGGAACCTGTCACCTGAATTTGGCGGGACTGGTTTTGGGTCATATGGGCGGAGTTTTCGGGTGTTTGATTCACCCTTTCCTTACCCGCTGGCTCCATGCTGGCTGCAATATTGGATTGAAGTTCATTCTCTGTCCTCCATAGTACATGCCTGCGCAAAGCAATCTTGCCTTGTGCAGGCGTGTACTATGGAGGACAGAGAATGAACTTCAATCCAATATTGCAGCAAGCATGCAGCCAGCGGGTAAAGAAAGGGTGAATCAAACACCCGAAAACTCCGCCCATATGACCCAAAACCAGTCCCGCCAAATTCAGGTGACAGAGTCCCTTTAACATAGCTCTGTATCATGTTACCTCACAAGTTATGGATTGCTACATGTGTACAGGATCAGAACAAATAACTGTACATATAGTAAATATATCACCAAAACCATCTATTGTATAGAAATACATCACCAGAACTATCATCACTACAAAAATACCTTACCAGAACCATCATCAGTACACAAATACAACAGCAGAACCTCCAACAGTACAGTAATAGATCTCCAGAAACATATATCAGCACAGGAATACATTGCTAAACTCTTCATCAGTATATGATTACAGCACCAGAACCAAAATCAGTACATGAACACAGAACCATCATTAGTACATGAATACAGCACTAGAACCACCATCAGTATATGAATACAGCACCAAACTAAGTACAGTGATCAATTGCAGTGTCAGGTCAGCCTCATATAAAATGGTATCGTATGAACCTGCAACTCCCTGTATTTTCTTAACAATGGTAAGGAGATACTGGGAGTTGTTATCATCAGACTGTGAACCATACAGGAACCATAGTAATTTGAGACAGTCAGTATTACAAGCAAACATTTACACCCAGTTACCTTATAGTTGACATGGTTTCTGATTAGTTGTTCTCATTCCATTCATTTCCATCTGGTCCAGACGCCATGATGAATTTTCACATCCACAGCTCACCTCTGCAGACTTTTATCTTTTCCAATCTTCTGCAATACATCTCGACGACACAGTGCCCTTGAAAATAAGTGTCATTATAATGCTGCTGAATATAAATATTAAAACATCTGCCCTTTGCTGTGCTACTAATCAACTGCAACTACAACGGCCACAGTCTGCCCTTATTAGATATAACCGCCATGCTGTCTCTATTTTAAGTGTCTCCTAACAAGCCACCCCTTTCTATATTGGGTCCCTTCTTAACATTGTCCCCTCACATTGGTTCCTAACCATGCTTCCTAGTTTGTATACTGTGCCCCTCCTCACACTCCCTCATTATATGTTGTTCCCTTACATTGTACCCCGTGCTGCCTCATCTCAATACTGCCCAACATACTACCCAGTTGCTGCCCTCCACACTTTTCCCTCCAGTACTGCCTCCTCGCCCATATCCTCTAATTCTGTCCCCTTGCACTTTCCTCCCCATACTGGTCACTCAACTCCCCCCATACTGTCCCCTTAAACTTTTCTATAATGTCCCTTCACACTTTCTTCCCCCCATACTGTCCCTACACACTTTCTTCCCTCCATACTGTCCCCTCCCACCCTTACATTTCCCCCTTATTGGCCCCTTACACTTTTTCCTGAATACTGACTCCTCACAAGATTCTATCCCCCAATAAAACTCCTCTATATCTTCAGCTCAATCGGAATGCCCTACCTTATTGCCAACCAGATCCTCTGAGGTACAGGAGTGACGAGGATCATTGATATAATTTAGACATAATTGCATCAAATTATGAACATCTGAGCAATAAGAAACACGTGTTATGATCCGGCATTGTTTAGCAGCGTGTCCTGCATACAGTAATACTGGTTCGTCACCTTGGCGTACCACATAGGAATAAGCCAGTATTAAATGTTTGTGTTTCTTAGGCAGCCCCTCTCCATGTGCCTAGTCAGGGCATTTGGATGTCATATAAGAGACTTTGACTTCGCTCTTGGTGGAGCTAGACAAATACTCCCAGTAAGTGTGGCCCCTTCTCTGGGGTCCCAGCTAGTCACTGCATGACATGACTGCTGCCAGAGTTGTATGAAGTGGGATTAAGATCTAAGTGTTCTCCATAGGCAGAAGGATCCAGCTGCCATATATACAAGTGGAGAGCCCAGTCAGGACAAGGGGGATACTTGGTACCGGGTCCTGCGGTTCACAGGGGGATGTCACAGTGGCTGACCCGGTCCGTGGCCCTGGGACGTCCATGTAAAAGGGAAGGGTCTTTAAAGGGATAAAGTTTATGTTTGTGACGCCACCTGTGGTATTCGGTCAAGGTGACCGACGCTGCTTTAAGGGGTCTGCTGGGGTGATGTTATGGCAGCTACATGGTATACCTTCCCATAGGTGAAGTATAACCCCAGGGCTTCCCAGTATGTAGATGGTAGAATGGTGAGAGGTGCAGTGAAGAACGAGGACACAGGTTGCAGTCTCTTTACCTTTACTGAAGACTTCAGCATACACAGTCCAGGGCACCAGATCACAGGGCAGATAGAGTACGGCCGGTTTGGAGGCAAGTCCAAAGTCCCTTTGTCCAGGTGCAAATCAATAGCCTTCCCTTGCACTGTAGTGGTGTAGTCCCTTACTGCATAATCTTCAAATAAGGGCCTCACAGATGTGGTGTCTCTCTCTCTGTCTCCCCCCCCCCCGTAGTCGGATAGGACAAAACCCGTATGACTGGTGGCTTGAAGCAGTTTGTAGGGACTCTAGCACGCCCTGGCCTCTGAGGGGTGCCACCGTGCCTCCTGGGTGTAGGTGCGGACAGATAACATGCAATTAGCTGTCCTGACGGTCTCTGAAGTAAGGCATAGAGGTCTTTACTACCTCAGTGTTCCGGCTACCGGTTATCTGCGCCTCAGAAGGAGGCAGCCTGCTCCTGGCTGGTCCCCTTCTGGTATCATCTCCTGTGCTTTGCTTTCCTTCATGCTCGCTGCAATACAAGTCTGCTTTCAAAATGTCTCTTTCTGGGAGCTGCAGCTCTGTGGGAATGCACAGCTCCGTGGACCCTCTGTCCTTCTCAGACGAATGTCTGGAACTAACTCACTTTCCCTACAGACTACCAGTTATATATATATGGGGAGTCACCTAGTAAAAAGGATCAAAAGCTCCCCCTGATGGCCTGGAGTATGAATGTGTTGCATGTTTGTGATATCTGGATGCAGTTATCCTTCCTTGCCTCCAAATGTAGCATCACTCTCCCCTGGAGGAAAGCAATACCACTGTGACGACCAGGACCCTGGGGCGCCACACAAGAGGCTCCTGCTGCAATGTCCAGGACTAGAGATATCTCCAATCCTGGTCATTAATCCCATAGTTTGTAAGCTTGCGAGCAGGGCCCTCACTCCTCTTGGTATCTATTTTGAACTGTGATTTCTGTTATGCTGTAATGTCTATTGTCTGTACAAGTCCCCTCTATAATTTGTAAAGCGCTGCGGAATATGTTGGCGCTATATAAATAAAAATTATTATTATTATTATTAAACCCCTTAGATGTCACGGTCAGAAAGAGGACACAGATCAAAAATTGAAATGGACTTTTGTTAAGAAAACAATTCATGGGATAATCTCTTTATAGTGAAGGACTGATCTTCAGACTACCAGGAATTCCGTACTATTGGATTCCAGATTACCAGAATTGTTCTGCATTAGTCTTTTGTTTCATTGGAGATTACAGCAGATATTTTCTATAAACTCTCAGCTCAGGCTCCAAGTGTTGAAACATTAGGGAGTTGCTGCTTGAGGTTGTGCCGATTGCTCATTCCTCTCCAGCAGCCGATCACAGTTTTAGCATAATAAGAGGCGGGCAGCCATTGCTGTACACAGCGGTGTCGTCAGCCCCGGATGTGCGGAGCACAGGAGAAGCAGAAAATAACAGACACAACCCTAACACTTGGAAAAAGGAGGCACCGCGACAGAATTCTAAATTTTCCTCTGAACTAAGAATTGTCCCACGTCACACAAGGAACAAACCACACAATGCTTTTTTATTTTTTGCAGGCACTTGAGACTTCATTTTTTTTTAACTTTTTTTTTTTTGCCGATTTCGGACAACATTAGTGGAAAAATAAGTATCGTGTCTTCCCCTTTTAATGACCACACAAGGCCACTAAACACAAACATTTCAAAATTTGCTCCCCATTCTGTTACAAATATTATTAAACATTGGACCCTTTTTTACGGGGGCGAGGCTGGTAACAGCAGCTTGGGTTTACATTGCCATTTTATATACACATTTTACTTTCTATATTTTTTACCTGTCATTTGTGATTTTAAACATTATAAATATTAAAATATTTGTATTTTCATCTTATTTCCCCTGTAATTGTGGCTGATATATTAGCCCCAGTTACAGGGGAAATGCAGCCTCTTAGCTGCATAGCAGAGCTGTCTGGATCTTCTATACACAGTGATCACATGGCCACCGTGTATGGAAGAGGAAACACCATCAGAACTTCCCATTACTGCAGACACAGTGGTGCTTTTTTTCTTTAGTGCTGTGAAATGGAAGCCACAAATGGAAATAAACCACCTCTGCTTTCTCTATGGGGACTTTGGCTGTCCCTGACATCCAGATCCCAACTCTTACAGCTACACAATCACAATGTAGCCGCTCTACTATGCAGAAACCTTTTAGAATGTCACGGCAGAATAGGAGACGGACCGCCCGGACGTTTAAAGTTTATGGGTGGTTGGAAGCAGTTAATAAATAAAACTAGTAATCTTTCAATTTTCACTGTGGCCACTGAGGATATTTTAGATTTATACTTCCTTTGCATTCAGGAAGAATTTTCAGCAGTTTCCTTATCTGCAGAGGCAGGATTACAATGCCAGGTAAACACCTCTATAAATAGTTAATAACACAGGATCCACAATTCACAATAAGTGATGTCACAGCTCACCTCCCCCTCCTGTACAATGACTGATAACACCTCTATATACAGTAGATAACACAGGATTCACCATTCACTATAGGTGATGTCACAGCTCACCTCCTCCTCCTGTACAATGGCTGATAACACCTCTATATACAGTAGATAACACAGGATCCACCATTCACTATAGGTGATGTCACAGCTCACCTCCTCCCCCTCCTTTACAATCACTGATAACACCTCTATATACAGTAGATAACACAGGATTCACCATTCACAATAGGTGATGTCACAGCTCACCTTCTCCTGTACAATGACTGATAACACCTCTATATACAGTAGATAACACAGGATCCATCATTCACAATAGGTGATGTCACAGCTCACCTCCTCCTGTACAATGACTGATAACACCTCTATATACAGTAGATAACAGGATCCATCATTCACAATAGGTGATGTCACAGCTCTCCTCCTCCCCCTCCTATACAATAACTGACAAAACCTCTATATACAGTAGATAACACGTTCACCATTACCTTTGCACACGCTGATTAGTTGCTTCATTACAACAGATATGGTCAGATCTGTTTATTGCTGCTAATGTACATGTGAAATTTCAGAAACATAGTAAGAGTCTTAAAAGCACAATTGGTCAGTGTGAAAATTGCAACATTTGCAAATTTTAATTTTTAATGCAAATCGGATGAAAAAAATTGCCAAAAATTATAAGAAAACAAAATCTGATTGAAACAACAGGTCGTTTCCTGATGACACATTCCCTCTAAGTTATTCTGTAAATGTAAGGGGTCCAGCCTTGCTGACAGATGTCCTTTTAATTATTCCATCTCCTTTCAATGTTTCTGATGGTAAAACGGGAAAAAAATAAATTCCAGATCTGGTTGCCTCCACTCTCTGATGTTGCCGGCTGTCTAGCACAAATATTTTCTCTACCAATTTACATTTTGAGAAAGACATGAAATAAAGATGATTTTCCGCACTGGGCGACTGCGCGAAGTGTCGCTGCCCATGTGCTGAGCCATTTGTTAAAGCCTCATAAACGGCATGTTGTTTTTTTTAATTAAACACATGGTAAGGGAAGGGCACGATCAATGTACTGTCGGATTTTAGTTGTTTTTTTTATATGGTGCACAGTCAGGTGGTCGCTGTAAGGAACGGGGGGAAGTGGGGTAATTTTATTTTAAAGAAAAAAATGCTTCATTATTCATATTTTGCTTTGACAATATGGACATGCATGTTACTTATAAAAGGGAAGGCAAAAAGAGAAGATAAAGGGGTATGCCCACCGTTTGAAGTGACGACATAGCCTTTCGAAATAGCATCAATTGTTGTGGCAGAGCAATGCAAGTCCTGCCTGAACGCTGAGCATTTAAGGGACCTGATTTTGGAGAGGGGCTCCTCGGGCCACCCTTTATTTATACACAGGACATATCATCAACAAGGTCCACCAAGTAATTGTTAATCATCCCATAAAAAATTGACTAGTGGCAAGTGATAAGCTCCAAATGGAGTCACCTTATACTGGACCTTTGGAATTCATTATTGTGACCCACTTGTGTGGCCTAACGACTCTGAATTGGGTGGTGTTTTAGTCACTTAAACAGCAGGAAGGTGGGAGCAGAAATATTCTGAGGATCAATTGGATCCCTTACAACCGGACACATATTACAGCTGGAAAGTTATCTTTGCATCGTGAAGAGGGAGCCATCACAAATATTCCCACATAGCCATGCCCCATTTCAAGTCACTTCTTCTCCCAGCCTCTTCCATGTATCTTCTGTGCCACATCTTCAAAGAAATTTTCCAAATGGCTATTTTTAATAAGGTTTCAAGAAAGAGTTTTTCAGATTTTCTAACACTTCAAACTTCTCAACGTCTATGGAGGTCTTCACTATTTCCAGTAGTCTCCAAAAGGTTTTGGGAAGGTTTGCAAGTTGGATCCCACCTACTAGTGGCATCTAATAGTGACTTTCCATCAAAACTAATGGTGGGGGAGGGAGAATTTGCTAAAAAACAAAAATGTCATGGGAATCTAAGTTCTTTAGGATCTAAGAGCAGCTTCTTGGGTCCTCCAGAACTGTTCTTCCTCTATAATTGGGGACTGGAAGCCAACACCTAACTCAGATCCCTCAGTCACCTAGCAAGTACATAGTGAAGCTTATTTGATCTGCTCTTCCTGTAAATTCTCCCCTGAGGAGCATATTAAGGCTCATGATGTGATCTGTGGGACCTGGAACTGCAGTTGATCTCCTTTTGCATCTGCATGTCAGAAATGGCAACGTATCTGTCCATCTCTCCCCACTGAATATAACTGCCAAGAGTTCCAAATTGGCTGAAAATGTCCCAATGTTACAAACACAATCCTGGCAAATTGGAAGCTGCCAAATAAAGGAGGAGTCCCATGAGGAAAACTCCAACCACAGCCAAAAGTGGTCATTTCCTCTTGATTTGGAGTCTTTCCAATACTGAATTATCGGCATTCTTATGCAAAAGACTTAAAAGTCCCTTTTTTGTCAACAGCAAAGTTGGTAATTGAGGCTGAAGCCTATGAGAGTTTTGGACAAGTCAACACCATGCACTCTCACGCCTTTAATAGCCAGAGCCCCGCGTATAGTCACTAGTTCATCTCTTCTTGGCTGGACACAATCACCAAAAAGCCAAAAGTAAGCAGCATAAACATTACCATGTATTAAACAGGTGGGGAACCTCAGGCATGCAGACCATTAATAGCCCTCGATGACCTTTAATCCGGCACCTGGGCAAATTCCTGGGGACCGTAGTGCTTGGGCCAGCAGCTGTATTTTGAAATATCCTAATGGCTCTTCGCAGGAAAAAGATTCCCCACCCTGATGTAACTGTAGCCAGGAAGTTCAACGCCCAAAAGGCTTATATTTTTGAAGGTATCAATAGCCACGTGGCTAGTGGATGTCCTGCGGCATGTGCCATGATGTTGCTCTAGCCATGATCCTGTGCTTACATGGGTTTGGCTTTTCTTCAAATACACAATGGATGCTTCCTTAGTTTCTATTAATTTCATTGGCGGTCACAGCATAAGATGAAATGGATGAAAGAGTATAACTCTAAAAGAACTTTGGTCCAGGGTGCCCTTCATTAATGAACCACATGTCACACATTGACTAGGGTCAATACTTTTGTGATTAAAGCCCTAACTAGCTCAAGAAAATCCCATTTTAGGTAACGTCTTCTAAAGTTGCGTCCTTCGTTAATGATGTTTTTGTCGTCTTGTTATTACCCCGTTCTATTTCCACTTAACCTAAGAAGTACCAAAGAACAGGAGGACAGGATACACAGAATTGTTGTAGGCGTTTACGTAGGTCGAATGGGTCTCTTTGGCTGACAGAAGCTATTCTTAAGGACACGTGCTGGATGCATCTTGGCAGGAGCTTCACTGAGCCTTTCTGCTAGCTGTTAACTCCTTGCAGAATAGAAGGCTTCCAACTTTTATTCCACAGGGCTCAGAAACAAAAGGAAGACAGTCCTGTACATGAAAGGAGTTGTGTTCCACAAATCAGCCCTTATTAATGCAAATGTTCAAAACAATGGCCATCCATTGACCTTCTGAGATCCAATAGTCCTTCACTGGACTGGTCATGAAACAGTAGACTGTTGTCACAACTCTGGTCCTTCTGGACACAAAATGGAATCTTCTCTATATAGATATTTAAGTTTGGTTTTTTCATCTATGACTTTCTGAAAGGAACTCGTTCATATTACTTTAGATTAGACCAAAATATTAGTTTCTAAATCTTGTTTGTTTGTTTTTTTAAATTTGCAAAATGTTAGTCTAGACCTTGTACAGAAAATTGTTCCAGGATTAGAAAAAGTGCCACGCCTGTGAACAGGTTGTGTCGGGTAGACAGATGAGATAGACAGATATGAGATAGTAGATGGATAGATATCAGAGACAGATGGAGAGATCTTTCTAGTCCTTCCACATCCTCTAAGTGACCTTCCCGATACCGTCAATAATTGATAGGAGTGCCGGTGACACGGCACATGGTGTGAGCGCACAAGCGATTGTACATGGGAATCAGTTGTAACGTGGATCCTGTCGGCACAGATACGGGGTAAGGCCGGAATAATTCTGTGCCGTCGCTCTCCGTGCCAGTTTGTGTACTTCTACACAGAAACATTGAGAATTTATAAGACAGCTGACACGGTCTGGCACAAAAGCCTCTTCTCAATGTGTTAAAAGGAAAATTCAATTAAAGATATGTTCAACTGCTGCGCGTCCAATGTCGGCGGGGAGCCGCGAAACACATGCTTTGCGCATTACTTCTCCCGTATGGAGCCCAGTCTCTTGTGTTCACTTTTATGGACCTCATATTCTTCCTAACACAAAGCAGCAACTTGGCTTTAAGACTGAACAGAATTATTTCTACATGACTGAATGGGGGGGGATGGGGAGTATATTCAAGAAGGATTAGAATAAAGCACTAACTTATTGTCCCCTACAGACTGTGCCCCCTCATCATCCAAGGACTGGATCTGGTAATGGTGCTTAATTCGTTTTTCCTTTGCATGGGACTGAGCTGCAATACCGTTGGACAGCTTATAAGACAAGGGTGGCACTGTTTGGGGGAAAGAAATATAAAAGAAAATGTTTTAATCTAATAAATCCATTCAATAAGGAGGCATGCCCTATTCCAGATTGGAAATCCTCTTCTCGGCACTAAATAAATTACTTCTGCACGTAGGGGGAAAGGATTGTCCAGAAGATGGAAAAAAAAAAAGTTTTCAAAGGTCTCAGATGGGTTAAAAAAAAAAAAAAAAAAAAAAAAGAGAGCTCCCGTTTTGACTTCTAAACTAAATCTGAGCTTGCACCCTTGAATGGGTGTTAACAAGTTTGAAAGTTATCTCCTATTGAAAGGATAAGGGATAGCTTTCCCATCGCCGTGGCCCCCATGGATCGTGAGAATGGAGGTCGATCATGCGCTCTGCCTCCCCATTCATTCTAATAACAGTATTGTGCACCGCAATCCTTGATGTTCCCATTAAGAATGAATGGAAAGGCCATACATGTGATCGACCTTCACTCCATTCTCAAGATCAGTGGGGACCATGATGGTCAGACTCCCAACAATGGGAGAATTTTCCCCTGTACCATGGATAGTGGATAACCTTTAAACACCCCTTTAAGGTCTTTATTCACATTAGACTGAAGACAGTAAAGGTCGTCGATATCGGCCTTCAGGCTAATGAGTATGGGGGACTCTAAATTCTCCCCCCAAAAGAGGACGTCAGAAAAGCATCCAATCTGTAGGCATTCTAGCGGACAATCTATTTGTTCTTCATGAGACAAGTCACTGCCAGCGGTTTGGTCATAGAGAAGGCAAGAATGATTTGCTTGACCCTCAAACAAAGTTATGGATGACCAGTAGTGAACGTGCTCAGATAAGGTGTTCATGCTCGGGTGCTAACCGAGTGTCTTCGGAGTCCTCGAAGAATATGTTCAAGTCCCTGTGGCTGCATATGCCACGGCTGTTCAACAGCCTCAACACATGCAGGGGTTACCAGATTGTCAGCCGCAAGACATGCAGCCGCAGGGACTTGAACAAATTTTCGAGCACGCCGAAGTCACTCCGTTAGCACCCGAGCATACTTGCTCAACACTAGCGACCAGGTGACAAGCGAAAGAATGGATGACCGTGGTAGAGGCTAGCTACTTTCTGTCCCAGGAACTGAAAAGCAGGAGAAACCTGAAAAACGTGTGATTGTAAGGAATGAAGGATACTTTGTGTATGGGTCAAGACCTGCTGGCTAAGATTCTGCTGTACAGCAGCAATCAGCTATATTTCCACATATGAATGATATCGTCATCATCTCGGATCTTCCCAGGCTGCCTCATTCCTCTCAATGCTCCATTGTGTGCACGTCCATCACGACGGACGAAATGGTGAGACTACATTGCAACCAGAAGGTGCATCAGATGGAGGCGGTGATAAAAAAAAATCATCTAAAAGAGGGAAGGTTGTCAATAAAACCTAACTTCATTAAGATGCCTGAAAACTCTGCCAGACACAAAAGGACACAATATAAGGCTCATCTGCAGAATCTACTGTTATTTGTATGAGCATTGCTGGGTTTATGGCCAAAATCTTACACCCACGAGGCTGGTTAATCATGACAACCCAAACAAGACTCATGGAAAAATAAAATCATTTTGGGCATAGGTTTCTGAACACGAGAGAGATCAGCTGAACAACCATGAACAACCACAATTGGATCCTCAGAAAATTATTATTATTTTATTTTTTTTTAATTAAAAACCTAGACTAAGAAAACATGAATACTAACAAAACAAAACTGAATCTAAAGCTTTGCTGTGTAGACTGAGACATGTCTGCAAAGTCATGTCCAATACTAGAGGAAAAAGGTGCCATACGTACAAACACAAATCACAATTTTAATGCACTATCTCATGCAACAGACCCCCATAATAAAGGCGGAGGCAGCACACGTACAAATACTGATGAAACAACCACTCACACAGCGACCAATCATGGAGGGGACGGTTGGATAGTATCATACGTGCACACAGATAAGTCTTGTATAGGGCACCGGTCACACAGATACATGCAGTGCACAGTGTCTGGCTTACAGCCTATTAGTTCTGCACTATATAAGTGTACCCCAACAGGACATATACCCCAATTCTCCCCACCAATACTACAGGGCCTGGCCTCAGCCTGCAAAAGCTGAAAAAACATGAGGCAATAGCTATTTTCGCCAATACACTCATGCTCACAACCAGGGCCGGTTTTAGGCAAAGTGGGGCCCCAGGAAACAGTTTAAAATGGGGCCCCAAATGCTAACATATTGCACATCACACAGAAGCATTTATGTTGTATTTACATGTGCCGAGTTCAGGCCGCTAAACGAGTGTGATCGACAATATTGAAGTCGCTCGCTTGTTTCCTGGCCTCTTTACATCAACTGAGAAAGAATGATGGGAACAGAACGATCACTATTAGACATACAGTATCATGTTATCAGCAGCACATCTACAGTTTGTACCAGCGATGTGCTGCTGAAAACAATGATTTTTCTTCCCATGTAAACAATCCAATCACTCAATGAATATGCAGCATTTTGTTTTTTTTTTAGTAAAATACACCCCATAGTCCTCTACATAGTATAATGTGCACCACAGTCTTCCATATTGTAAAATGCACACCCCATACCCCTCCATATAGTATAATACACTCCCCATAGTCCTATAGTATAATACACTCCCTATAGTCATCCATATATTAAAATACACTTCTCAGTCCTCCATATAGTATAATACACTCCTCATAGCCCTCCATATATTAAAATACAATGCTCAGTCCTCCATACAGTATAATACACTTCTCCTAGTGCTCCATATAGTATAATGCACTGCCATAGTCATCCATGTAGTACAATTCACTTCCCATAGTATAATGCATCCCATAGTTCTTCATATAGTATAATGAATTCCCCATAGTCCTCAATACAGTATAATGCAGCCCACATATAGCATAATGCTGCCACCCCAGACTATAAGGCTGCCGTCACACTAGCAGTATTTGGTCAGTAGTTTACATCAGTATTTGGAAGCCAAAACCAGGAGTGGGTGATAAATGCAGAAGTGGTGCATATGTTTCTATTATACTTTTCCTCTATTTGTTCCACTCCTGGTTTTGGCATACAAATACTGATGTAAAATACTGACCAAATACTGCTAGTGTGACGGCAGCCTTATGCAGCCACCCCACAGAATATAATGTAGCGCCCTGAGTATACTGCAGCCCTGCCATACAATATAATGTAACCCCTCATAGAACATAATGCAGCCCCCTCATATACACTGCTCAAAAAATAAAGGGAACACTTAAACAACAGAATTTAACTCCAAGTAAATCAAACTTCTGTGAAATCAAACTGTCCACTTAGGAAGCAACAGTTTGACAATCAATTTCAAATGCTGTTGTGCAAATGGAATAGACAACAGATGGAAATTATTGGCAATTATCAAGACACACTCAATAAAAGGATTGGTTCTGCAGGTGGGGACCACAAACCACATCTCAGTACCAATGCTGTTGTGAATTCTGTTGTCAAGCTCCCTCCTGTGGTCATGAATGGTACTTCGGCTGGTTCTGTCCATGGGCTTCCTCTGGTAGTTGTGAATGGGGCTGCGGCTTCTGAGGTTCCTTCCACAGGTGACGAGGTTAATTTGTTAGCTGGCTGCTCTATTTAACTCTACCTAGATCTTTGCTCCATGCCACCTGTCAATGTTCCAGTATTGGTCTGTTCACTCCTGGATCGTTCTTGTGACCTGTCTTCCCAGCAGAAGCTAAGTTCCTGCTTGTTTTTCTTTAGTTTGCTATTTTTCTGTCCAGCTTGCTATTTTGATTTTTGTCTAGCTTGCTGGAAGCTCTTGGACGCAGAGGGAGCGCCTCCGCACCGTGAGTCGGTGCGGAGAGTCTTTTGCGCCCTCTGCGTGGTCTTTTTGTGCTGACCGCAAAGTTACCTTTCCTATCCTCAGTATGTTCAGTAAGTCGGGCCTCACTTTGCTAAATCTATTTCATCTCTGTGTTTGTATTTTCATCTTTACTCACAGTCATTATATGTGGAGGGCTGCCTTTTCCATTGGGGAATTTCTCTGAGGCAAGGTAGGCTTTTTTTTTCTATCTTCAGGGCTAGCTAGTTCCTTAGGCTGTGCCGAGTTGCATAGGGAGCGTTAGGAGCAATCCACGGCTATTTCTAGTGTGTGTGATAGGATTAGGGATTGCGGTCAGCAGAGCTCCCACGTCTCAGAGCTCGTCCAATATTATTTGTAACTATCAGGTCATTCCGTGTGCTCCTAACCACCAGGTCCATTATTGTCCTTACCACCAGGTCATAACACAATGCTTTCTGGATGATGTTTTGGTCACTTTTGAATGTTGGTTGTGCTTTCACACTCGTGGTAGCATGAGACGGACTCTACCACCCACACAAGTGGCTCAGGTAGTGCAGCTAATCCAGGATGGCACATCAATGCGAGCTGTGGCAAGGTTTGCTGTGTCTGTCAGTGTAGTGTCCAGAGGCTGGAGGCGCTACCAGGAGACAGGCCAGTACACCAGGAGACGTGGAGGGGGCCGTAGGAGGGCAACAACCCAGCAGCAGGACTGCTACCTCAGCCTTTGTGCAAGGAGGAACAGGAGCATTGCCAGAGCCCTGCAAAATAACCTCCAGCAGGCCACAAATATGCATGTGTCTGCAGTTAGAAACCGACTCCACGAGGATGGTCTGAGTGCCCGACACCCACAGATGGATGATGTGCTCACAGCCCAACACCGTGCAGGACGCTTGGCATTTGCCACAGAACACCAGGATTGGCAAATTCGCCACTAGCACCCTGTGCTCTTCACAGATGAAAACAGGTTCACACTGAGCACATGTGACAGACATGAAAGAGTCTGGAGACACCGTGGAGAGCGATCTGCTGTCTGCAACATCCTTCAGCATGACCGGATTGGCAGTGGGTCAGTAATGGTGTGGGGTGGCATTTCTTTGGAGGGCCGCACAGCCCTCCATGTGCTCGCCAGAGGTAGCCTGACTGCCATTAAGTACCGAGATGAGATCCTCAGACCCCTTTTGAGACCATATGCTGGTGCGGTTGTCCCTGGGTTCTTCCTAATGCAGGACAATGCCAGACCTCATGTGGCTGGAGTGTGTCAGCAGTTCCTGCAAGATGAAGGCATTGAAGCTATGGACTGGCCCACCCGTTTCCCAGACCTGAATCCGATTGAACACATCTGGGACATCATGTCTCGCACCATCCACCAACGTCACGTTGCACCACAGACTGTCCAGGAGTTGGCGGATGCATTAGTCCAGGTCTGGGAGGAGATCCCTCAGGAGACCATCCACAGCCTCATCAGGAGCATGCCACACACACTACTGAGCATCAATTCCTTGTCTTGAGGCATTTCCACTGAAGTTGGATCATTCTGTAACTTAATTTTCCACTTTGATTTTGAGCACCATTCCAACTTCAGACCTCCATGGGATATTAGTTGTGATTTACGTTGATCACTTTTAGGTTTTATTGTTCTCAACACATTCCACTATGTAATGAATAGATTTACAACTGGAATATTTCATTCATTCATTATCTTGGATGTGGGATTTTAGTGTTCCCTTTATTTTTTTGAGCAGTGTAGTATAATGCAGCCCCTCCATAGAATATATGGTAGCCGCCTCAGAGTATAATGTAGCCCTCCTCATATAGTATAATACAGACCCCCTTAGAATGTAATACATCCCCCCCATAGAATATAATGTAGCTAACCCCCCCCCCCCCCCCCGAGAGAATGGCCCCACAGTCCAGTACTTACTCACTGATATATTTTAAAAAAAAAAACACAATCCTCACCTCTCCTCGTGCTGCTCCTGGCTCCGGTCTCAGCGACTGCACTGCCCGGCACACAGCGGGTGCGCGATGAAGTAACATCATTGCACACCTGCAGTGTCAGAGAGGAATGATGGGAGAGGGAGCGCCAGCTGACTCTCCTCCATCATTGCATTGAACTGTAAAGGCGTCATAGATGCTGGTATAGTTGAATGCGTCGACGCTGGCGGGGGGCAGTCGGCGCTGACAGAAGGGGTCGGCGCTGGTGGCAGGCGACTAGTTGGGGGCCCCTGAGGGAGCGGGGGCCCTAGGCAGCTGCCTAGTCTGCCTGCCGCTGATGCCAGCCCTGCTCACAACCTACGTCAAGGGTCCTATTGTCTTGCAAGTTCAGACCTTTCATGTGGGTTGCGAGCATTTCATTTTTGGCCAAAATATCAGCTAGTGCCTCATGTATTGTTTCATCTTCTGCAGATGTGGCCAGACCTTGTAGTGTTGGTGGAAAAAATTGGGTGTGTCTGTCCCTGTGGGGTGCACTTAAATAGTGCTTGGGAGCCCACCTGATCGAGTAGCATGGGCCTGACCAATAGGATGTCAGTTACACACTGCACTACACCTGTGTGATACAAGACTTATCTGTGTACATTTTTTTTTTAATACTAGGCAATCACCCTTCTCCATGAATGGTCAGTTTGTGAAGGCTTGTTCATCAGTATTTTGCCCCTGTACTGCCTCCTTCGTTTATCAATTGAGCTGCTGAACCCTGCCATGCATGGATAGTGGCCAGGGTTTGACAAGTAAGGATGCTTTTTTTCTGTCATAGTTTTTAGATCTATAGGGGTTCTCCAAGTAATAAAACAGCCCAATCCTAATCACAAAAATCTTCAGTCTAAAAACACCGCTCCCCAAAACCTGTGTCTCAACTGACAGAGGAGATGTATCATAAGCACATAAGCCTGTGAGCTGCCAGAGAACGGCTGGGACAAAAGAATTAATGTTATCCTCACTCAGGAGAGTTGCCAAGTGACAATCCAGAATAGGCTGTTATGACAGTACATAAAGAATAACACCATTTCAGGACATTATAATCTGTATTCTACATTTTTACTAATTTTTCCTCAGTAGGCGCTGTCTGATTTTCAGTGGTCTCTAAATGAGTGGGTGGAAACTAGCTGCTGTCTCTATGTAGCACTTGTTCAGAAGCAATGGCATGGAGGATATTATACTGCAGAACCAAGCTGTAAATCCATCACGGAGGTGAGAAACACTTACTAGAAAGCAAGAGTACAATCTGTGCTCCTCCCTCCCCCATTGACTTAAATAGGCAGCTGTAATCTAATCCCTCAGTGAGCTGGCAGTTAGTAATGGGCGATTGTGCTCGGTCCTGCGTGATTGAGTAGTGCTAAGTATCGAATGGTGCACAAGTCCCCCATAAGAAGCTCATCTGAGACTGGCTCTTTGTGTGCGGTTGAACGACACGGACAAAGACACAGCAGAAGGCCTCAGGCAAAAGATGGAGCAGCAAAGGTCTAAATCATGCCCCGATATAAGTAAGAACAAAAAAAAAAAAAAATCAGATCAGGCTCTGTATACAGATAAGACTTCAGGAGTGAGACATGGGTCAACATTTTATATTTTCAATGAGACTACCTGTCCATGGACTCTTCTGTCCATTAAATCTGTCTCATCAAAAAAATCTGCTTCTTTCTTCTCCTGGACTGATCCTTTACTCTCAATTCATGGGTAAGACCTATATTCAGTGAAGAGTCTCCATTATTAAAAAAGATGACAGTTGGTGCTTCTAAAATTCTACGGAGATAGGTGAACTAGAGACAGACACATTTTGCTGCAAGTTCTGCTTCTCTCTCCACCAGGATTAATCATTCTCAACTTGAAGGTAAAAATCTGTATTCAGGGAAGACAGATTTTTGCCATGACTGCGATAGATGACAATTGGTGCTCATAAAGTTCTATGAAGGGGAGGAGATCTAGTCCTCTATAAAGTATCCTATCAGCAGCAACTGTCATCACCTCTCTCAGTAATGTAACAATCAATCAGTCTTGGCTGAAAACAGATTTAACCCATGAACTGAGACTTTTGAGAATGAATGATCAATCATAGTGGAGAAAGTAGAACGTTCGCTCCTCACTAAAGCAGAAGTATCAGCAAAATATCTGTGCCCACCTCTAGCTATTTCCATCTCCATAGAAGTTTACAAGCACCAACTGTCATCACTCTCGAAAATGGGAAAATCTTCAGTGAATATAGGTTTTACCCGTGAGTTAAGAGTCAATGATCGTTCTAGGAAGAGAAAGAAGATACCGGATACTACAATTTCCATGTGCACTATTAAATTAAAAATTGAAGTGACTGACACTTTAGCTCCCATTTATTGCCTCCAACATATTAGTAATAATTTAAAAAAAAATATAGAAAAATAATCCACAAATGTAGCAAAAATGTAAATACACAAGCTTTATAATATCAGTCATGAAAGTTTCAGCACCGGCTTCCTTCTCTGTAAGCGTACAAACATCGTTAATGGAGGGAGCACACATTAGAGCTAGGACTTGGCTAAAGCATTGTTTCATTCGGCTATTAAAATTTAAGAGTCGCGTTAGACAAGACATCACCACCAGCAATGGAGCTCGGCAGAACGAGCAGAAGGGAATGGCAGCCTGTCTGGTCCTTCTCCCCCGGGGATCGGGAGAGGAGTCATCCAGATAGGGTTTCTCCATACTATCGATATTTACGACCTCCCAAATCTGGTGGAGGAGATGGAAAAATTCATAATTTATGGCGGATTATTCTTCATCTCCACGACCAACTGAGGACATGTTAAAGATTAGTGGTAGGAAGGCTATACACAGGAGAGGCTACACTCTACCGATACGTGGCTGCGCGAGGGGAACCGCTTCATTATCGATATCCTCATTAAGCCATCAGATGAAGCAACGAGCGGTTCCCCGGTGAAAACTTATCATATACAGTGGCCACTTTGAAACACAGGTAGTGGAATCTTTAACATTCAGTAGTCAAGTATCTCCCCGCTGCGCCTGTAAATGTCAGTCCAGTTTTTTCACGGCTGTGCGCACTGATTAGAAACAGCGGGGGATCTCGGGAGTACGACTACAATACCGGTAAGGACACTCGTCTTTGCGGCACTACTCAAGTGATTCTTGGAATGTATTACCCTGCTGTTTTCTAATATTTACACACAACTGGAGTCATCAAGAGCTGTAAATGCAGTCGAAAAGGCAGTTCTCCAATGCGGTGAGAAAACGCACGCATGTAGGAACGCAGAAGAAAAAAAGAAAAAAAAAAATGTAAACGGTAAATTTCCATATTTTATGAACTGTATTCACTAAAGATGGGAGAATCTATGGTCAACCCCACATCGGGACGCCGAGCATTGGACACTGCAGGAAATCAACCACTGTCCCATCATATGATTGATGTCGAGGGGGGGGGGGGTTTGAGGTCAATTTCTATAGTGCACTGACTTTTCTCAGGTCTCCAATAAAGCTGTAAGCATGTATAGAACTCCTAAACCGCCATTGATCTGTAAGGCTAAGTTCACATAGTAACATAGTTAGTAAGGCCGAAAAAAGACATTTGTCCATCCAGTTCAGCCTATATTCCATCATAATAAATACCCAGATCTACGTCCTTCTACAGAACCTAATAATTGTATGATACAATATTGTTCTGCTCCAGGAAGACATCCAGGCCTCTCTTGAACCCCTCGACTGAGTTCGCCATCACCACCTCCTCAGGCAAGCAATTCCAGATTCTCACTGCCCTAACAGTAAAGAATCCTCTTCTATGTTGGTGGAAAAACCTTCTCTCCTCCAGACGCAAAGAATGCCCCCTTGTGCCCGTCACCTTCCTTGGTATAAACAGATCCTCAGCGAGATATTTGTATTGTCCCCTTATATACTTATACATGGTTATTAGATCGCCCCTCAGTCGTCTTTTTTCTAGACTAAATAATCCTAATTTCGCTAATCTATCTGGGTATTGTAGTTCTCCCATCCCCTTTATTAATTTTGTTGCCCTCCTTTGTACTCTCTCTAGTTCCATTATATCCTTCCTGAGCACCGGTGCCCAAAACTGGACACAGTACTCCATGTGCGGTCTAACATACATCAGACTTTCTGCAGCCAATCCAAACCAAACTGTGGATTTTGGAGCGGATTTGTCTGCAGAAGTTGTTGGTAAAAATCTGCAAAAGTAATGACATGATGTGGAGGAAACAGAAAAAAAAAAAGTCAATGCGGCTGCATGTCTCGTGGCTGTTCGACAGTCGCAACACATGCAGGGATTGCCCAACAAACAGGAAATCAATCCCTGCATGTTTTGCAACTGTCGAACAGCTGTGACACATGCAGCCGCAGGGACTCGAACGTATTCGAGTACGCAGAAGTCACTTGGTTAGCACCAGAGCATGCAGACTCCTTATCCGAACACAGTCGCTCATCACTATTACAGATCTGATTGGAACATCTGCCAAACAGACACTAAAGGATTTGTCCAGGGTGAGGATGCATACATGATCCGCTGGTATCGTGCACATTCCTAATTTTAATAACTAGGATACATGAACGATACCTAGCAATGGCACAAACCTCACAGCAGGTACGTGGAGATTCAAAGTCAATGACACTCGCCTTTTGATGCAGAACCTTTATAGCCTAAGGAGGATGAAATTAAAGTATCTGGCCGGATACTATATCGACAAATTAGGGTAACGCTGCTGTCACAGTGTCTTGTGGTCCGATACATGGACCAGATGCGGGTCTTTAAACCCAAACTCGCCTCATTTCTGTCCATGTATGAGCAGGGTCCCTTCCAGCTTAGGTGGGCGACGCCACGGCCTGGTGTCCATGGGGGGGTTGCAGCAGTAGTGTGGCGGCGGCAGAGGTGCGGTATGGCATGCGCAGGGTCCCTTCCACCGGTGAGGTGACGCAGCGGCCCGAAATGCAATGTGAGCAGCAGAGCCGGGTTGAATATCGGTGGCGGCGGCCATCTTCCCGAGGCCGCGCGTACGCAGATGGAGTGCTCTGCTTCACGGAGCTTCAGGAAAATGGCCGCGGGAGGCCGCGCGTGCGTGACGTCACTGCTGTGCTTTACGGCCGGCGCTGAAACAGACACCGGAATGTAAGTATGTAGTGTTTTTTTTTCTTTTCTACACTTACACTGGTAACCAGGGTAAACATCGGGTTACTAAGCGCGGCCCTGATGTTTACCCTGGTTACCAGTGAAGACATCGCTGAATCGGCGTCACACACGCCGATTCAGCGATGTCTGCGGGAGATCCAGCGACGAAATAAAGTTCTGGACTTTCTGCTCCGACCAACGATGTCACAGCAGGATCCAGATCGCTGCTGCGTGTCAAACACAATGATATCGATATCCAGGACACTGCAACGTCACGGATCGCTAGCGATATCGTTGTTAAATTGTTCAGTGTGAAGGTACCTTTACTGGTCTAGATCTTGCGGCTGCTCTGATAAACAGTGTTACCCAAGGGTTGGCTGCTGTTTTCACAGTGCAATTGCTCCTAGGGCTGCTATCTGTACTTTTAAGGGTATGTTCACACGTTCAGGTTTTTTCGCGATAAAAACGCATTACAAACTGCAGACATAGGCATCCTATCATTTAGAATGCAGTCTGCAATTTTTGTGCACATGACGCATATTTTTCTGCAAAAAAAAAACATTGCGGTAAAAAAAAAAAAGCAGCATGTTCATTAATTTTGCGGTTTTTCTGCGTTTTTCCCGCTATTCTATGCATTTTGTAAAAAACGCACCAAAAACGCATGCGGATTTCTGGCAGAAATGTCCGGTTTTTGTCAAGAAATTTCTGCTAGAAAATACTGACGTGTGCACATGCCACAAAGGTACTTACTGAAAGGCCCAGATCTAGACCCTTTTGTAGAAATTCTAATATTTCAGCAATTGGGACCCCGTCTTGTAATCTTACCCCGGAGGTGGACAAAATTTTTTTCCAGGTTTTGCCATAGATTTTTGTGGACCTACTTTTCATTAGTGTAGAGACTAACTTATCCGAAAAACCCCTTTCCTTAAATAGTGACATTTCAAACTCCACGCTGTCAGGTGGAGATTCTCTGACTGAGGGTGGAACACCAGTCCCTGTAATAGGAGGTCCGGAAGAACCCTGGGATCGGTGACCGATAGCATCCTCATCCAGGAGAACCAGGTCCTCTTGGGCCAGAAGGGGGCTATTAGGTTGAGCCTGGACCTGTCCTCCCTGACTTTTCGCAGAACTGCTGGGATGAGGATAGTTGGAGGAAAGGCATACGCAAGAGTCTGTGTCCAAGGAATCGTGAACGCATCTACAGCCTGAGGGTTCCCCCTGGGGTCCAGGGAACAAAAGGTTTTTACTTTTTTGTTGTACATATTGGCAAAGAGGTCTATTACAGGGATTCCCCACATATCTGTGATTTTGTCGAAGATGCACTGATTTAGATTCCATTCTCCCTGTTTTAATTGGGTACGGCTCAGGAAGTCCGCCTTCTGGTCCTCTACTCCTCTTATATGCAACGCAGAAAGGGTTAGGAAGTTGTTCTCTACTAAACTGAAAATTTCAGAGGTGGTTTCTATTAGTGCTTGAGATCTGGTTCCCTCCCCCCCCCCCGGTGGTTTAGGTAGGCTACCACTACTCGGTTGTCTGAAAATACTCAGACACGATGCCCCTGTAACCTGTGTAGGAAACCCAACAAGGCGCGACTCACTGCCCAGAGTTCTTTTTGGTTTGAGGAGGCCCCGTGTTCCTGACCTGTCCAAACCCCCTGAGTGACCCTGTTGTCCAGGTGAGCTCCCCACCCTGTGGGACTTGCATCTGTGGTAACGATCCGAGATACCTCCATCACCCAGGGAATCCCTTTTGACAGGTTATTGAGATCCATCCACTAAGCTAGGGAATGAATAGTAGCTAAACTTAGAGTCATGTGACTTTCTAAACGTCCTTTTAGTATAACCTGGTTTCTCAGAATGTCCCATTGGAGAGGTTTCATGTGGAGTTGTGCCCACTGAACTGCTGGAAGGCAAGCAGAGAGGGGACCCCAGTAATGACATCGCCTTTCTCAGAGTCATGGAAGGATTTGAGCGAGCTTCTGACACTAGACTTACTATTTTTTGTTTAATCTGGACTGGGAGGTGGCATTCTTGAAAAATAGAGTCCAAGGTGAGACCCAAAAATTCCTGAACCCGGTTGGTTCTAGTTTTGATTTTTGAAGGTTTCCAAGCCAGCCTAAATTGGAGTATCTATCATTCTGTCGCATTGTTGGCAGAGTTGGGCCGAATTGCTCACAATCAGAAAGTCGTCCAAGTATGGGACTATCAAAATGTCTCTCTCTCTCAGATGGGCCATCATCTCCGCTATCAGTTTGGTAAATATGCGGGGTGCAATTGATCTGCAGTACTATTATAAAACAGTTTGGAAACAGGTTTTTGATCGTTGACTTTATTGACTCAATTTTGAATTTCTGGTTTCTTACATAAGTGTTTAGCTGTCGTAAGTTTATTATTGTCCGGAAGGACCCGTCCAGCTTTGGAACTAGAAATAATGGGGAGTAAAATACCACCCCTCTCTCCAGAGGGGGGCTTCCTGGATTTCAGCTTTGTCTATCAGTTTTATAATTTCCAGTTCTAGGGCCTCTTGTTGTTGAGGGGAGGACCTCAGCAGGGTTACCACGTAGTTTTGGGGAGGTAGGGAGAGAAAGTCTATTCGAAGCCCGAATCTTATTAAGTTTAGAATCCAAGGGCTGGATGAAATTTTCTCCCAGGCCGGGAGGAACTGAGATAATCTCCCTCCCACCCTGGGGGAGTTGTCACTTGGGGGGGGGTTCTCACTTGGGGGGGGGGGGGGGGGGGGTTCTATCCCGTGAGGAATTACAAAGGAACCCCTTGTCCCGTCATCCCATCTGCTCTGCTCCCTCGGTGGTCTTCTCCTAAAAAAATTTCCTATTCCGAAAGGGCCGTTTAGTGAATGGTGGGGCCAGATTAGGGAACCCTTTTTTCTTGTCACCTGCTTTCTGCAAGATATCATCCAGGGTCTCTCCGAATAGAAACTTGCCCTCGCATGGGATTGAGCAAAGCTTTTGTTTAGTTTGTAGGTCACCTGGCCAACTCTTCAGCCTTTTCACCCAGAGGTCAGGTTCTATGTTTTGTTTTCCCAGTTCTTTTCCTTGCCTAACATAAACGAAGAAGAGGGGACCCCAATTACAATAGTGAACTTTCACGGAGATCACTCACCAATCTGACGCAACCACGGATACCGGTTCTGGAGGAGTAGGTTCCTGTAGAGTAAGATCCGTAAGCGGTAGCTGGTTAACCACGCTGGAGCTTTTGCTGCGCTGCGTGGAATGGCTGCTGGACCTAGAACTCCGGGTGCCATCAGTTCGCTTTTTCTGTATATCCGGTTTTGCTCATTGGTGGTGGTGCTGCTGCGGCGGTTGCAGCTGCTGGTGGCTGTTCTCCATGGTATCTCCGTGGGACGGCATGCAGCAAGGAGCTCCTTAACCTACCCCTTTTTAAAATTAGCGCCTATTATTAGCCCCTCCCCGTGGCTGCGTTGCTGGGGGAAGCGCGATCCTTCCCCCCCCTTCCCCCTGTGCGCATGCTGCCAGGGACCCGGAAATGCTTATGTATAGATCCGGGGTGGCGGCCATCCCATCTTGGTGCACCTCATGCACTTAACTCCTCATGCGCACCCAGTCTCGGGAGCCCCTATCTCCTATCCGGAGACCCCTCGGTCCCAGCAGTGGCGGCTTCGGACACCGCACCAGCCGTGGAAGGCATCCCCGCTGCCAGAACTCGGACTGGCCGGCTCCTCGGTTTAAGCTTCGGAACAGTTTCAGGTACCGACCTAGCAGGTTCTCAGTCAGGGACAGGAAACCAAACTGATGCAGGGGAGAGGTACCGCCCATTTTATCCTGTAGGTTTCCTGTCCCTGAAGGGCGGATCCCCTCTCTGTGGTGCTGTCATGGGGGAAAAACACGATAGATCAATCCATATTTTTGTATATGCTTTTGGGGATTTACGTTCTCCCCTCTGAAGGCTTGGTGGGCTCCTGACTGCCGAGAACCCTGTAATATATTTTATTCCATTGCATGAATGAAGGATAGTACTACAGCCAGACACAGAGACCATTCATAAAACGTTTATTCTCAAAGATAATGTACACCTGAATAGTATTTCCCTACATATCATAAAAACACATGTAAAATAAACCACATAACAGACTTATTGTTTCTTCCCTCTTCCGCGTCCTCTTCCTTTCGGTGGCGGCTTTGGAGAAGTGGTGGCAGCTTTTGGAGGGCGCCCTGTACAGAAATCAATTTTAATATGGATGTTAGGAGTAGAAGTAGTAGTTTGTCAATAGATAAACGCAGCGACTACAAAGAAAACCTACAGCATGTGCGAAGGGAGTTTTGCACTGGAGTACCCCTGCCCATAAATCCAGCCCTGTGTATCGGTCCATGAGTACAAGGGTCCTCGCACCCTTGACAGCCATTGTGGTCAGAGCTCACCATGGAGAGAAGGATATGAAGACTGCCAAACCAATGACGCCCTGCCTCCTCTCCACAATAGGCAGCACCGGACATGTGAACGTGTGCGGCCCCCAATACTCGCCCACCATCAGACTTACCAAGTCCTAGGAGCAGGAGATAAATGTGTATTTGTTCCTCACCTCTGGGAGATTTTTTTTTCACATGCTTTTCTTCCACCTCGTCATCATCAGAAGCTAGCGGCACCTTTCTCTGCAAGACAAAAAAACAAAAAACAAAACAGCCACATTACTAGTCATAGATTGCACCTCCCAGAAGGAAGAAAACAGAGTTACAGGGCAGCGACGGAGAGGTGGCATTAGAGGCAGATTTCTACCTTCTGGAGGGGAGCAAACACAGGCAGATCCGGAGAAGAAGACGTCTGCCGTATTATCAGGTTACAAATGTCGGAAGCAGTGTATGCAGGATGCACTCACATCGGAGTCTCAACGCGTCTTTTCATGTTCCCCATTTCAGGCACATAGTTCCTTGGAAGTGACGAGTTACCGCACCCACAAGAAACATGCAAAAATAGGAGACGGAGGGAACCGCAGACAGCTGTGATCCTGATCAGCGCTGATCTCCAGATGTGCCGGGGACAGGTGAAAAGACAATCTATCACTTACTGGGCTACTTGCTGCAGTTTTAATAAAAAAAACCCTGTTCTTTCTGCCACAGATCTAGCAGTGCTCCAAATGCTGAGCCCTGCATAACCCAGCTCACACCACTGATTGGCAGCTTTCCGCCTATGCACATTGTACAGAGAAAGCTGCCAATCAGTGGTGTTGGCGTTATACAGAGCTCTTAAATATGGAGGGCCACAGGGCAGCAGGTTCATTAGTCCACTGGTAATCTACTGCTCATAAAACTTTTTATCAAAACTGCAGCAAGCAGCCCAGTAAGTGACATCACTGGAATCAGGGTCTCCGACTCTACAATGTGCAGCTCATGACCACAGGGACGTCCCTTCCAGACAACCATCTACCATAACTGGATCATCAGGGGAATCACCTAGGGGCTGTAAGACCGGGGGATTAATCCAAGACCCCGGGTTCTCTGTTCAATAAGGAAGTAGAAAAAAAATGTAGATTTAAATCACCCAACGGCCTGGTCAGGAAGGAGTTAAATGGACGCAATGACAGGAAACGAAAGCAAAGAGCACGAAAATCATCCACTTCTCGTGGCACTTAGCGCACCGCTACCAGCACACATCTGATCATCCTTTACCCCTCCATACTCTGCACGTCCTCACAGGACACCCCCGCATACTCTGCACGTAATCACGGGGCCCCCCCATACTCTGCACGTCATCACGGACCCCCCCCCCCTCCATACTCTGCACGTCATCACGGGACCCGCCCCCATACTATGCACGTCATCATGGGACCCCCCATATGCTGCACATCATCATGGGACCCGCCCCATAATCTGCACATCATCATGGGACCCCCCCCATATGCTGCATGTCATCACGGGACCCCCCTCATACTCTGCACGTCATCACAGAATTCCCCCCCATAAACAGCACGTCATCACAGGACCCCCCTCCATACCCTGCACATCATCACGGGACCCCCCCCCCCATATGCTGCATGTCATCACGGGACCCCCCTCATACTCTGCACGTCATCACAGAATTCCCCCCATACACAGCACGTCATCACAGGACCCCCCTCCATACCCTGCACATCATCACAGGACCCCCCCCCCCCCCCCCATACTCTGCACGTCATCACAGGACCCCTCCTCCATACCATGCACATCATCATGGGACTCCCCCTCAATATTTTGCACGTCATCATGACTGGAACCCCCATACTCTGCATGTCATCACAGAATTCCCCCCTTACACAGCACGTCATCACAGGACCCCCCTCCATACCCTGCACATCATCACAGGACCCCCCCCCATACTCTGCACGTCATCACAGAATTCCCCCCCCCCATACACTGCACGTCATCACAGGACCCCTCCTCCATACCATGCACATCATCATGGGACTCCCCCTCAATATTTTGCACGTCATCATGACTGGAACCCCCATACTCTGCATGTCATCACACATCATTACAGAACCCCCCATGCTCCATCCATGATGAGGAACACCTTGCTGTCCCCCCACCGAGGGCTGGTCTGTACACGTACGTAATTCCTGTGCCCCATGTGCAGTTACAGATTTCGCTCTCCCTGAGCATTGCTCTCGGACAATTATGTGGAATGACGCCGGTCTGACAATACGGACGGCAGCTGTATGGCCACATTGCTGATGGGGATAGGGGGTGAGGGGGTGGAGAGCGCCATCCATCTCTCACGGAAAGAGCGCTGCTCGCAGATTACCATCTAAACCCTGCTGGGCTGAACAGATTGGATTGATAATTACATACAATAACGGCGATGGGCAGGTAACCCTCAGCTGGCACCAGGCGGCCCCCCGTGGGAACTCCCATATGCAGTCTGCACTGATGGAGAGCATTAGGTCGGACTCTTCTGCCGCTGCACGGGCCTGATTATCGCCGGCGATGACTTCGAGGTTAGCGTGTCAGCAGATCTGTGATGCATTAGTCAGGAATACGCACAGACAGTTCTCATTCTGAGACCGGCTCATTACTGCACCGGCCTAATGGAAAGACGCCACATTAGAATATTCCTCAGCTATGCGCCGCTTGTTCCCAACGTTCCTCACCTGCACAATAGGTGGCATTAAAGCCACCGCCATGGAAAGCGTAAAACACTGCAAAAAGCCTCAAATCAAGTAGACAAATGGTAAAAGAGGACGAGGCTGCAAATCTGATAACTAATCTGCCCAGACAATTGGATGACGCAAGAGAAAAGCAGGAAAAGGACAGCGATGGCCATCAGACGTGACCGAACGCTCCATCCTAAAATCGGGCACTTTATGCCAAAACTGACCTGTAATGTCAGGCACAAACCAAGGGCCGGGGTGGCCAAGATTTTGTGTTTTAAATCTTGGGCAATTCCTTTAAGGACGTTTTAACAAATGGGTACAGTGGAGAATTTTGTAGAAATACACAAATGGGCCAACAATCTTCCTTCAAGGGATACGAATGGTAAAGTCTTGCAGCATCGATACCAAATTAATTGCAAGTCAATTACATACCTTCCGGGATTTTACCGAAACGTCTCCGTTCTGAGCGGAGGAGAAGTCCAGTTTTCCGTCATCCTTGGCGCCCAGTGCTTTCAGTCCCTGCAGGAGGATGTCTCTGAAGTGCTGATACTGAGGCTTTGCTGCATAACCCAGGGCTGCAACGGCCTCCATGTATCTCCCCATCTCATCTGCAATAATCGTACACGCAATAAATAGGCTATGTGCACACGTTACGGATTAGGCTTAGGAATTTCTGGTGCGGATTCTGTCTCTCCTGGCAGAAAACGCACCTGCGGATTCTTCGCGTTTTTTGTGCGTTTTTTTCTTGCGGACTTGCTGCGTTTTTTACCCCTGCGGTTTTCTATAATGGAATGGGTACAAAAACGCTGCAGATTCACAAAAAAGTAGTGACATGCTACTTCTTTTAAACTGCAGCGTTTCTGCAGCGGATTTTCGGCAATGTGTGCACACCATTTTTTTTTCTCATTGATTTACATTGTACTGTAAATCAATTGCGGATCTGCAGCGTTTCTGCACTGCAAAAAAACGCTGCGGATCCGCAGAGAATCCGCAACGTGTGCACATAGCCTTATAGTTAGAATAGAACAAAATGTGGTATGGGACAAAGTTAAGCAAAAAAAAAAACCAACACCAGATTGCAATCACGTCTGTAAGGATACTGACTGCACTGGTTGTTACCAAGATTTTACAATAGCCCCTGTCGATAGGATAGAGCATGAATTAGTGAGAGAATTGGGGTCTGCAAAGGCTTTTTGGAAAAGTGGAGAACATGCTCAAGCTCTGCAGAGACCCCGTTCTGGGTGCACATTATAATGAGACAGGACTATCAATAGAAAGGGAGAGAAATTAAAAAATCAAGACCACCTCTTTATTGCCCCCATACTAAACGCAATTGGCCAATGACCACATCTCAGACCTACCTGGCCTCTTTTTGCCTGGAAAACACGTTTCTATAAGTGAGGGAATGTCATCAGAGTATCTAAAGAAAAAAAAAAAAAAAGGACATGTACTTCAATAGGAACAAAGTTGTAGTACACAAGAATGGCCACTACCACATGCATTGCGCTGTGGTGGTCGCCATAGCGGAGGGCCGTTGACAACTGGAGGTGCTGAATGCTGGACCCCCGCTGAACTGATGCCTCATCATAAAGGTCAGCATCGTAGTCCCAGACGAGCCCTTTAAAGGGTTACGTTTTAGGACCTCGGCAAGAGCAGGTACCTCATTTTTGAGCTTGCGACGTAGTTGGGGTCCGTCAGTTTGTCTTCCCATGGAAGTTTCCCGCACAGCCACTGGATCATGCAATAGCCGAGAATTTCCAAGTCTCCTCTTCTGGAAGGATCTGAAGACAAAGAGCAAAGTCTGTGAAATGCTGTGTGGTGCCATTCAGTGACAGCAAGCAGGAAACATTCACAGCACAGGAAAATAAAGGGGCCCGTACGCGAGACAGCTGAGAGCCGAACCAAGATGCTCTCGCGACCCCACAACACATGGACCCTCTGCTCAATTCGGTATGTGGAGGCGAGGCAGCCCCCGTACACGTCGAATAGTCCTGGCGACATTAGCATGGGGCCTGTAGAGGACGCGACACCTCTCCTGACATTATACACTATAATGGATGACTGCTCAGTGTTGTGCCATCCCCATGTTATTCCTCCTGGAAATTAATTGATTCACACAATTCCAGGAGGAATAACAGAGGAACTGCACAACTTAAAATTGTGAAAAAGATGCCCCAGAATGGTAAAATTAGGTATTAGTGCAACAGACCAATCCGTCGTGGCGACAGGTGCCCTTTAACCCCTTCATGCAACCTGCCGGTCATGTAGATCACAGTCAAGGTGTGGGGGGAGGGGCTAGAGTCAGCCCAGGAGCTGAGCCCGCTCCATAAACCGCAGACGCAGGCAGCCATGTATTACATCAACAGGAGTGATCGGCACCAGCAACAATCCCGGCTGTTTAACCAGTTAAATGCCGCTGTCAATCTCATAGCGATTGCAGGCACTTAAATGAAAGATCAGTCAGTCAGTCTCAAAGTGGTTAAGTTCTACTTTGAAAACTTAAAGGGGTGTATTCCACTCCTGAAAAGTAATGATTGAGAGTCTGACTTCTGTAACTCTAAATGAAGTGAACGGGGCTGAGCTGCAAAAACCGGACACAACCTGAGGACAGGAGTTGCTTCTTTTTTTTGGACGAAAGCATCCATGATCTTCTACTGTACAACCCCTTTAATTACTCCACTAAGATTAGTAGAAGAGGTGTCGGGGGTAGGAGGTGGATCGCAGACTCTGGTCTGCAGACAATGGACTACTGACGGAGACGCAGGGATCTTGTTACTTACCTTCATAAGAAGCCATTCACCCACATTTTAAGGCACTTTCTTTGGTGCCCAATAGCAGGGGATTTTGGGACTCTAAAAGCAATCAGCTTACGTCCAGATCTACATATACAGGAATGACAGTTGGGCAGCCATCTCGCTGGTGAAACCTTCGCTCCTCACGTGAATTGTTTGGGTTGGATGTTTTTCACCAGCCAGATAAAGCCCAGAAAAATAAAACTAATTTTCTCCATCAGTCTGGAGAAATGCGATTTCCAAGACTCCAAAGGATGTGACACACGAGTGCTGTGCCAGGGAGATTTACATACTGTATGTAGGAGGCCTAACAAGTTGTTTGGACAGAAATATAAATTACTTCTGCAATAACAGCCCCCCACCCTCCGCAGCAGAGCAAGTGAGCAGCCGAGCCAAGCGCCTCAGTGCCACGATTGTGAGGAACCGCAGCGGACACCAGAAGCGTGGCCTGTCCGGTTTCCTCGTAAGCCGCAGGAATCGGCAGCGACTGGAGCAAGCTCAGGTTGCTACCCTTACAGGCGATCAAGATCTTGAGCCCACTCCATGCATCCCTCAGCGACCCCAGATAAAAATCTACATCACAGGGCATTAAGTGGTTAATTTTATATTTTGATAGATTGGACTTTTACCTATCAAAAAAAATACCAAATATACATACATACATACATACATACATACATACATACATACATACGCTTCTCACAGAATTAGAATATCATCAAAAAATGTATTTCAATTCTTCAATACAAAAGAATGAAGCTCATATATTATATATAGTCATTACAAACAGAGTGATCTATTTCAAGTGTTTATTTCTGTTAATGTTGATGATTATGGCTTACAGCCAATGAAAACCCTAAAGTCATTATCTCAGTTAATTAGAATAATTAACAAAAAACACCTGCAAAGGCTTCCTAAGTGTTTAAAAAGGTCCCTTAGTCTGTGTCAGTAGCTCCACAATCATGGGGAAGACTGCTGACTTGACAGATATCCAGAAGGTGAATTGTACCAAGATAGCTGAAGTCAGATAACTTAAGAGATTTGGATCATTTTCGGCAGCCAAAAAGTCGTATGAAAGTTTCTCCAGGTGTGGATCTGCGCCATGCTGCTCTAGTATTATTTACTCTAAAAGTTGACGGCCATCTCCTCTGCGTAATACACGGACAATTTTCACTATGAGTGCGGAGGAAAGGCCCAACGTTTTAGCAATCAATGTAATGCTCCATCGTGCGTTTTACCATTTTTTTCATTCAGTTTATACTGAGAGTTGGATTAAGCTCATCACAACATGTGGGTCTGTGTTTTATTGCAACATATTACAGCAAATGAAGCGTGACAAAGAGTTGGGCACGAGAAGTGTCCACCCTAGGCCGTCTCTAAATGCTCACACTGCAAGAATGCAGCCGGTCTCTACATGTTGGATTATCGCCATCTATACCTAAAAAGTCCATGTACATTGGTCCCGACACCCAACGGGACCATCATATGGGACTATATTCACTGTTACGCTGTACATTGCCGCATATTCTCCCACCAAAACTGGGAAGGAGAAATCCATTCCCATAAATCTACTTACTAACGCCTTTGTGAGCATCGATGCTTGTGAACTCGATGGTACCATTGTGACATCTCCGGGGATCTTCTATATACTCCTTGTGCACTCCCTCTGGACTGTATCTGTAGGCGAGGCCATAATCCACCAGGAACACCTGAAGAGGTAAGAAGGAATGGTGCTGTAATAACGGGAGAGATCGTATGAATAATGGGAAGCGTCCTGGCCAGCAGCCGACAGACGCTTCTGTACATTTGGATACTCTGGAAATAAAGTAGCTGGGGGTTAACACCAGATATTCAATGCAAACTCTGCAGAAGAAAACGAGTCTACAACCTCCATGTAAGATATGGTCATGCAACCAAGCAATTCTTCGCTCTGGGTAACAGAAGGGCTCCCAAGTTCGGCATCCTTCTGGACGAGATCCGCATGCCCTACTGTTTGTGACAAAGGTCATGCGGTCAGAGATGGCTCTACATTGCAGAGTACTTCGGGGGAATGCAGTCACATTGTGACACACAGGAACCATACAAGAGACAGTCACAAGATATCCAATTGGTCCCAGCTTGCTTGTCACATTGCACTACGGCTCAGTCACCGTGATCTATGGCCACTCGACCAGTGTCGCAGCCAAAGCCACCATGTAGCTCCAGCCTTAAACCTCCACTCATATTTGTTAGTGTTGGCAGCACACGCAGATATTGATGGATTCAGCAGACACCCTAAGGGCACAGTCAGACGGACAATTAAATGGGGCCGAGATTTATGCCATAAACATCCAACTGGCCGGCGGCTCTCCAGACCGGAGTATGACAGTTGCATACAAATACATGATGCAGCTACCCTCAGGTCAGGAGAGCCACAGGCCAGTCCATGCACGGCGTTTCCATCTTGATCCGTCTGTGTCCTAATTGTATATGAGGTGCAGGATGGACAACTGATTGTCAGGGTAGATGTTGCTCAGGCAGATCTGATTTCAGACCACCAACTTGGAGATAAGCTGTCAGCAGTGATGTCTATCAGTAGTGGGGTGAGGGCTCCTGAGACATCTGAAATAGGTGATGGCTGAAGCATTGCTTGTCAAGAAGCCACCTAATGTCTATGGGGGCCATTAGGGTTGTTCTAATGGATTGGCAGAGACCAAAAGTGTATATACGTGTGATATCTTTTTGTTTTTGGAAATTGCATTGACAAAAATGGAGTGAATTCCCCGTTACTGCTCTCCTCCTCCCCACACAAACTCAGTAAGGGTGCATTCACAGGGCCATATTTCACGGTCTGCACTACGGTCGCAGTGTCAGGGACTATGAGGCCGTTCCGGTCAGGAGACCCACAGTTAAGTCAGACACTGCGTCTGTGACATAGAACGTAAAAAACATTGTGCATAACATACCTGATCTGGATGTTTATGATGCAGGAGAAGGTTGGAGGCTTTAATGTCTCCATGGACGTATTCATGCTCATGTATATACTCCAGAACATCAATCTGAAAAAGAAAACGCACCATAACATGGGATCATAATACGAATGAATAAACCGCATTGTAGAAAGGAATGAAATGTAACGCAAGGCCGTGGTACTGACCAGTCTCAGTCCTAACTGCAGCACAGTTTGGTGGGAGAATCGCCTGGAACTCTCCTCGAATATTTTCTGCAAATCCTTCCCAAAACGATCCATTACCATAAACCTGTAGCTAAAAGGGAATTTCACATTTATTAAAAACTTGCCCTCGTTATTATTATTATTATTTATTGTTATAGCGCCATTTATTCCACGGCGCTTTACATGTGAGGAGGGGTATACATAATAAAAACAAGTACAATAATCTTAAACAATACAAGTCATAACTGGTACAGGAGGAATGAGGACCCTGCCCGCGAGGGCTCACAATCTACAAGGAATGGGTGAGGATACAGTAGGTGAGGGTCGTTATACCCTTGTGCAGCTAAGGGCCGGCCGCAACGCCTGTGATCTGTCTCTGCTGCCGGAGATGGATTACCCCTGACAGCAAGCAGAGGATACGAGGCTACACAGAAAGGCGACACAGCGGGAAACACTTTGCAGTGATTTGTTTTGGTCCAAACAAAGTCGTTTGCAGTCTTGTTATACACGATATTGACCATCAGTTGAGCCTAAACAGCCTAAAAATGAGAACATTTTGCTTACACCCAGAGAGAAACGCTGCAGTCCATAAACTTCAGGGGTTACTATGTATCGGAGCCCTGCCAATCTGATATTAAGGACGGGATGTCTGGACAAGACTTAAGAAAAAGCTGATACTTTCTTGATTCTTTCGTGTGGTCACTCTTGATTTACCTTTTTCCATTTTTGCCATGGAGCCCAGAGCCCCAATATTTGGGTACGCCAAGGTATTTTAATTTATGACTGCTCGTCCATTTCTGAACTAGAAAAAATAAGAAAAGAACTTTACTTTATAGCGAGGAGTTAAACATGAACGTGATAAAAAGGGGTTACCTACTTACTCATGTCAGGTTTGGCAGCTCGCATGTAAAATTTGAGTTCAGAGAAGAGAGGTCCATTGTCGCTTGGTTCCTAAGGTTAAAAATACAAATATATTATTTACTGCGGCTTTTTGATGAATGCAATTTCCTCGCCAGTATCCTGGAATTGTCATCTTTCCCCAGAATCGCACCGAATGCTTTACTACAAGTAGTTGATGATCGAGGTTGTGTTACCTGATCTTGAGCAGAACCTCCCGGGTAACATGTCCTTAGATGAAAGGAGATCATACATGACAGGTGTCCTATATATATTCTATATAATGAATATGATGTTAAATGGTGACCCCCATCATGTGAGATTGTTCACGATACCCCCCTACATGAAAAGGCAGACCTGATGGGAAGGGTAGTCGGATTATATCAATACCTGATGTCAGATACCACTCATCCAATGAGTATTGTCACAAGACTGAGCGCACAACAGCTCACCCAGATCCTACCACATTTCTGCAGGGTTGTCAACTCACCCAGATCCTACCACATTTCTGCAGGCTTGTCAGCTCACCCAGATCCTACCACATTTCTGCAAGGTTGTCAGCTCACCCAGATCCTACCACATTTCTGCAGGGTTGTCAGCTCTCCCAGATCCTACCACATTTCTGCAAGGTTGTCAGCTCACCCAGATCCTACCACATTTCTGTAGGGTTGTCAGCTCTCCCAGATCCTACCACATTTCTGCAGGGTTGTCAGCTCACCCAGATCCTACCACATTTCTGCAGGCTTGTCAGCTCACACAGATCCTACCACATTTCTGCAGGGTTGTCAGCTCACCCAGATCCTACCACATTTCTGCAAGGTTGTCAGCTCACACAGATCCTACCACATTTCTGCAGGGTTGTCAGCTCTCCCAGATCCTACCACATTTCTGCAGGGTTGTCAGCTCACCCAGATCCTACCACATTTCTGCAGGGTTGTCAGCTCTCCCAGATCCTACCACATTTCTGCAGGGTTGTCAGCTCTCCCAGATCCTACCACATTTCTGCAGGGTTGTCAGCTCACCCAGATCCTACCACATTTCTGCCGGCTTGTCAGCTCACCCAGATCCTACCACATTTCTGCAAGGTTGTCAGCTCACCCAGATCCTACCACATTTCTGTAGGGTTGTCAGCTCTCCCAGATCCTACCACATTTCTGCAGGGTTGTCAGCTCTCCCAGATCCTACCACATTTCTGCAAGGTTGTCAGCTCACCCAGATCCTACCACATTTCTGCAGGGTTGTCAGTTCTCCCAGATCCTACCACATTTCTGTAGGGTTGTCAGCTCACCCAGATCCTACCACATTTCTGTAGGGTTGTCAGCTCTCCCAGATCCTACCACATTTCTGCAGGGTTGTCAGTTCTCCCAGATCCTACCACATTTCTGTAGGGTTGTCAGCTCTCCCAGATCCTACCACATTTCTGTAGGGTTGTCAGCTCACCCAGATCCTACCACATTTCTGTAGGGTTGTCAGCTCTCCCAGATCCTACCACATTTCTGCAGGGTTGTCAGTTCTCCCAGATCCTACCACATTTCTGCAGGGTTGTCAGTTCTCCCAGATCCTACCACATTTCTGTAGGGTTGTCAGCTCTCCCAGATCCTACCACATTTCTGCAAGGTTGTCAGCTCACCCAGATCCTACCACATTTCTGTAGGGTTGTCAGCTCTCCCAGATCCTACCACATTTCTGCAGGGTTGTCAGCTCTCCCAGATCCTACCACATTTCTGCAAGGTTGTCAGTTCTCCCAGATCCTACCACATTTCTGCAGGGTTGTCAGCTCTCCCAGATCCTACCACATTTCTGCAGGGTTGTCAGCTCTCCCAGATCCTACCACATTTCTGCAGGGTTGTCAGCTCTCCCAGATCCTACCACATTTCTGCAGGGTTGTCAGCTCTCCCAGATCCTACCACATTTCTGCAAGGTTGTCAGCTCACACAGATCCTACCACATTTCTGCAAGGTTGTCAGCTCTCCCAGATCCTACCACATTTCTGCAGGGTTGTCAGCTCTCCCAGATCCTACCACATTTCTGCAAGGTTGTCAGGTCTCCCAGATCCTACCACATTTCTGCAGGGTTGTCAGATCACTGGGCGACTACTTTTTAGTTCAAACAGAATTACGCAGCAAATAATGGCGGCCAACTTACCACTTTAATGACGTAAGGAGCATCAGGTCCTACCGTTTTGGAAGAGTTTTCATTCGCTGTTGTGCAAAAAGAAAATATGTTAGAACTTGGTGTCCCACTATGGTGAGATTTATGGCTAATATTAGAACAAAATGTGGCTGTAAGCAATAGTGATGATACATGGTTTATGGGGGCAGGCTGATCGGCCCCCCAAAGAAAACAACTTGGATTTTAAAATGATTAATCTTTACTCCACTGGAGGGGATGTGTGGAGACAGCATGAGTTTGTGACACAGGATAGGGCATGTTGAAATCCAACATATCTGATCCTTCTTCCCTGCTGTCCGGAGAGAATAGAGACAGCACTGTACACACTAAGTAGTTGGCCACTTCTGCTGAAACCGGCAAGTCTGGCCAACTTATAGGAGCAGATCTGAACTTTAAAGGGTTTGTCTGGTGTCACTCGCTTGCACATCAGAAAGATGGTGTCGATAGTGTTAGGTCCACACATACATGCAGGGACACAGCCACCATCATGCACCCGTCCTGCTAACCTGTGGGAGATGCAGTGTTGTCCTACCAAAGAATCTTATGTGACAATCAGGGTCACTATCTGGAATTTGAGGGTGTACAGATCTGATGAGGCCAATACTGATCTCTATATAGACTGTGCACCAAAGCAAAAAAAGATGGAGGCGCTAAAAGGGGGAGAACAAGCCGCCTATGACTCTGTACTCCTCTGCCTCCATCATACTAAAGCACTCTAGTGACCGGGCCAGAATAACAGCAAAGATCTTACCAAGGTAAAGACGTCCAAATCCACCCTGGCCGATGGGCAATCCCAATTTCCACTGCTTTTTTGCAGAATCGGTGAGCACTTCTCCTTGTGGAAACTCCTCGGCCAGCTTATATTTAGCGGGGGCCTTCCTGGCAGCGGGTGCCGCCCCTTCTTTCTTACGAGGCATGGTAGTTACTCTGCAAAAAAACATTAGAAATCTGAAAATCCCAGCAACCGGTTCCAGATCATAAAGGCAAATAACAGGTCTAAGAAAATTAGCCAATCACAGGCCTCAGTGATCATATCTTCCCCCTAGTTCCAGCGTAGACCACAAGGGTAGCCTACACTGAATCTGGGGGGGGGGGTTACTGCTCAGCTATGACTTCTTACACCATGAATGGAGCACAGGCTGAGCATTGGCACCTCCGATCCTTTTCAGACCGAATACTGGGATCCATTCTCTTTTGGGAACGAGGGGGGGGGGAAGGGGGGGGGTTGCAGCAGTTTGACCCTCCATGACCAGTAACTAATCACCTAATCCCAGCACCAGGGGTTATCGTCAGATTTAGAGATTGACCCTATTAAGTCTTTTTATGCAGCGTGTGAATGGGGGCTGCAGAAACAACAAACACAAAATACTTATGCAGATTTCAGTGCATATTCTGTGGACACAGCGCCCAATAAGCCCCATGAAACGAGTCTGAAGTACCAGGCCTATGTTACTCCTCCTTAAAAGCTAGGACTAAACTGACAACTTAGTCCTCAATCAGACATTTGTTATTCAGAGACATGATCTGTGTTTTTAGGGATATCTCATGACCAACGTGGCCCATAATAATAATTTTTATTTATATAGTGCCAACATATTCCGCAGCACTTTACAATTAAGCGGGGACATATACAGACAATAAATTCAGTACAAGTTAAGACAATTTAAACAGTGACATAAGGAGTGAGGTTCCTGCTCGGAAGCTTACAATCTACAAGGAAATGGGGGACACAATAGGTGAAAAGTGCTCGTTATTTCAGGTATGGCAATTATAATAAATAGGGATTTTGATATAAAGCTGCATGATCCGGTCATCAGCCCGTGTGTTTAAGTGCAATAGTCAAGTATCAAGTGCAGTTATCATGTGCATGGAGGGTGTGGAGACAGATGAATAGTAGGGTGCAGATTCACATGCAGATAATATTTGGAAGGAGGGAACAGGACACAGTTAGTTTACTGAGTAGTTGATGTGGTAGGCTTGTTTGAAGAGATGGGTTTTTAAAGCACGCTTGAATAGGTCGGTGCTAGGTATCAGTCTGATCATCTGGGGAAGTGCATTCCAGAGAGCTGGCGCAGCACGAGAGAAGTCTTGGAGACGGAGGTGCGAGGTTCGGATTACGGGGGATGTTAGTCTTAGGTCATTTGTAGAACGAAGGGCACGTGTAGGGCGATAGACGGAGATGAGAGAGGAGATATAAGGCGGTGCAGAACTGTGGAGAGCTTTGTGGGTGAGAGATGAGTTTATACTGGACCCTGTAGCGAATGCGTAGCCAGTGTAATGACTGGCAGAAGATGGAGGCATCGATGAAGCGGCTGGACAGAAATATGACCCTGGCTGCCGCATTCAAGATGGATTGGAGAGGAGAAAGTTTGGTAAGAGGGAGACCGATCAGAAGAGAGTTGCAGTAGTCCAGACGAGAATGAATAAGAGCGACAGTAAGATTCTTAGCAGTTTCAACGGTGAGAAAAGGTCGGATTCTGGAGATGTTTTTAAGATGCAGGTGACAGGAGCGAGTGAGTGATCGGATATAGGGAGTAAAGGAAAGTTCGGTGTCGAATATAACCCCAAGACAGCGGGCATGCTGCTTGGGAGTTATGGTTGAACCCTCCAGGGTAATTTCGATGTTGGGTGGAGCGAAGTTAGTAGAAGGGAGAAACACAAGTAGTTCAGTTTTGGAAAGATTTAATTTCAGATAGAGGGAGGACATGATGTTAGAGACAGCAGACAGACAATCCTTGGTATTTTGAATTAGAGTGGGGGTGATGTCAGGGGAAGAAGTGTATAATTGGGTGTCCTCAGCATAGAGATGGTACTGGAACCCAAATCTGCTGATTGTTTGTCCAATAGGGGCAGTGTATAGAGAGAAGAGGAGGGGGCCTAGGACTGAGAGAAGAGGAGGGGGCCTAGGACTGAGCCCTGCGGAACCCCGATAGTAAGGGGACAAGGAGAGGAAGAGGAGCCGGCAAAAGATACAGTGAAGGAGCGGTCAGAGGGGTAGGAGGAGAGCCAGGAGAGGGCTGTGTCCTTGAGGCCTGTGGAGCGGAGCATATTGAGAAGGAGCTGGTGATCCACAGTATCAAATACGGCAGAGAGATACAGGAGAATCAGCAGAGAGCAATGACCTTTGGATTTAGCTGTTATTAGATCATTAGAGACTTTAGTGAGGGCAGTTTCAGTGGAGTGTAAAGAGCGGAAACCAGATTGTAAGGGGTCAAGAAGAGAGTTATCCGAGAGATAGCGGGTTAGGCTTGTTTCACATTTGCGTTTTTTGCCGCTGCGTTTTAGCGCAAAAAAAGCATGCGTTTTTTCCCCCAATACTTAACATTAACCCCTTTACCCCCAAGGGTGGTTTGCACGTTAATGACCGGGCCAATTTTTACAATTCTGACCACTGTCCCTTTGTGAGGTTATAACTCTGGAACGCTTCAACGGATCCCAGTGAATCTGACATTGTTTTCTCGTGACATATTGTACTTCATGACAATGGTAAAAATTATTTGATAGTACCTGCGTTTATTTGTGAAAAAAACGGAAATTTGGCGAAAATTATGAAAATTTCGCAATTTTCCAACTTTGAATTTTTATGCAATTAAATCACAGAGATATGTCACACAAAATACTTAATAAGTAACATTTCCCACATGTCTACTTTACATCAGCACAATTTTGGAACCAAAATTTTTTTTTGTTAGGGAGTTATAAGGGTTAAAAGTTGACCAGCAATTTCTCATTTCTACAACACCATTTTTTTTTAGGGACCACATCTCATTTGAAGTCATTTTGAGGGGTCTATATGATAGAAAATACCCAAGTGTGAAAACTAAAAACTAAACCCCTCAAGGTGCTCAAAACCATATTCAAGAAGTTTATTAACCCTTCTGGTGCTTCACAGGAGTTTTTTGAATGTTTAAATAAAAATGAACATTTAACTTTTTTTCACAAAAAATTTAATTCAGCTCCAATTTGTTTTATTTTACCAAGGGTAACAGGAGAAAATGGACCCCAAACATTGTTGTACAATTTGTCCTGAGTACGACAATACCCCATATGTGGGGGTAAACCACTGTTTGGGCGCATGGCAGAGCTCGGAAGCGAAGGAGCGCCATTTGACTTTTCAATGCAAAATTGACTGGAATTGAGATGGGACGCCATGTTTCGTTTGGAGAGCCCCTGATGTGCCTAAACATTGAAACCCCCCACAAGTGACACCATTTTGGAAAGTAGACCCCCTAAGGAACTTATCTAGAGTTATGGTGAGCACTTTGACCCACCAAGTGCTTCACAGAAGTTTATAATGTAGAACCGTAAAAAAATCATATTTTTTCACAAAAATTAACTTTCCGCCCCCAATTTTTTATTTTCCCAAGGGTAAGAAGAAATTGGACCCCAAAAGTTGTTGTACAATTTGTCCTGAGTACGCTGATACCCCATATGTGGGGGTAAACCACTGTTTGGGCGGATGGGAGAGCTCGGAAGGGAAGGAGCGCCGTTTGACTTTTCAATGGAAAATTGACAGGAATTGAGATGGGACGCCATGTTGCGTTTGGAGAGCCACTGATGTGCCTAAACATTGAAACCCCCCACAAGTGACACCATTTTGGAAAGTAGACCCCCTAAGGAACTTATCTAGAGGTGTGGTGAGCACTTTGACCCACCAAGTGCTTCACAGAAGTTTATAATGCAGAGCCGTAAAAATAAAACAAAAAAATTTTCCCACAAAAATTTTTTTAGCCCCCAGTTTTGTATTTTCCCAAGGGTAACAGGAGAAAGTGGACCCCAAAATTTGTTGCCCAATTTGTCCTGAGTGCGATGATACACCATATGTGGGGGGAACCACTGTTTGGGCGCATGGGAGGGTTCGGAAGGGAAGGAGTGCCATTTGAATGCAGACTTAGATGGAATGGTCTGCAGGTGTCACATTGCGTTTGCAGAGCCCCTAATGTACCTAAACAGTAGAAACCCCCCACAAGTGACACCATTTTGGAAAGTAGACCCCCTAAAGGAACTTGTCTACATGTGTTGTGAGCACTTTGACCCACCAAGGGCTTCACAGAAGTTTATAATGGAGAGCCGTGAAAATTTAAAAAAAAATCTTTCCCCCAAAAATTATTTTTTAGCCCCCAGTTTTGTATTTTCCCGAGGGTAAGAGGAGAAATTTGACCCCAAAAGTTGTTGTCCAATTTGTCCTGAGTACGCTGATACCCCATATGTTGGGGGGAACCACCGTTTGGGCTCGGAAGGGAAGGAGTGCCATTTGGAATGCAGACTTAGATGGAATGGTCTGCAGGCGTCACATTGCGTTTGCAGAACCCCTAATGTACCTAAACAGTAGAAATCCCCCACACGTGACCCCATATTGGAAACTAGACCCCCCATGGAACTTATCTAGATGTGTTGTGAGAACTTTGAACCCCCAAGTGTTTCACTACAGTTTATAACGCAGAGCCGTGAAAATAAAAAATCTATTTTTTCCCCACAAAAACTATTTTTTAGCCCCCAGTTTTGTATTTTCCCAAGGGTAACAGGAGAAATTGGACCCCAAAAGTTGTTGTCCTATTTGTCCTGAGTACACTGATACCCCATATGTTGGGGTAAACCCCTGTTTGGGCACACGGGAGAGCTCGGAAGGGAAGAAGCACTGTTTTACTTTTTCAACGCAGAATTGGCTGGAATTGAGATCGTTTGGAGAGCCCCTGATGTGCCTAAACAGTGGAAACCCCCCAATTATAACTGAAACCCTAATCCAAACACACCCCTAACCCTAATCCCAACAGTAACCCTAACCACACCTCTAACCCTGACACACCCCTAACCCTAATCCCAACTGTAAATGTAATCTAAACCCTAAGCGTAACTTTAGCCCCAACCCTAACCCTAGCCCTAACCCTAATGGAAAAATGGAAATAAATACATTTTTTAAATTTTTCCCTAACTAAGGGGGTGATGAAGGGGGGTTTGATTTACTTTTATAGCGGGTTTTTAAGCGGATTTTTATGATTGGCAGCCGTCACACACTGAAAGATGCTTTTTATTGCAAAAAATATTTTTTGCGTTACCACATTTTGAGAGCTATAATTTTTCCATATTTTGGTTCACAGAGTCATGTGAGGTCTTGTTTTTTGCGGGACAAGTTGACGTATTTATTGGTAACATTTTCGGGCACGTTACATTTTTTGATCGCTTTTTATTCCGATTTTTGTGAGGCAGAATGACCAAAAACCAGCTATTCATGAATTTCTTTTGGGGGAGGCGTTTATACCGTTCCGTGTTTGGTAAAATTGATAAATCAGTTTTATTCTTCGGGTCAGTACGATTACAGCGACACCTCATTTATATCATTTTTTTTATGTTTTGGCGCTTTTATACGATAAAAACTATTTTATAGAAAAAAATTATTTTTGCATTGCTTTATTCTCAGGACTATAACTTTTTTTTTTTTTGCTGATGATGCTGTATGGCGGCTCATTTTTTGCGGGACAAGATGACGCTTTCAGCGGTATCATGGTTATTTATATCTGTCTTTTTGATCGCGTGTTATTCCACTTTTTGTTCGGCGGTATCATAAAGCGTTGTTTTTTGCCTCTTTTTTTTTTCTTACGGTGTTTACTGAAGGGGTTAACTAGTGGGCCAGTTTTATAGGTCGGGCAGTTACGGACGCGGCGATACTAAATATGTGTACTTTTATTGTTTTTTTTTTTTATTTAGATAAAGAAATGTATTTAGGGGAATAATATTTCTTTTTTCATTATTTAGGAATATTTTTTTTTTTTTTTTTTTTTTTTTTTTTACACATTTTGAAAAAATTTTTTTTACTACTTTACTTTACTTTTTACTACTTTACTACTACTTTTACTCACCGATCTGAGAGCAGTGCAGGCTGCTTCACAGTGCCTGCTCTGAGCAGGCTCTGTGAAGCCACCTCCCTCCCTGCAGGACCCGGATCCGCGGCCATCTTGGATCCGGGCCTGGAACAAGCAGGGAGGGAGGTAAGACCCTCGCAGCAACGTGATCACATCGCTTTGCTGTGGGGGGCTCAGGGAAGCCCGCAGGGATCCCCCTCCCTGCGCGATGCTTCCCTGCACCGCCGGCACATCGCGATCATGTTTGATCGCGGTGTGCCAGGGGTTAATGTGCCGGGAGCGGTCCGTGACCGCTCCTGGCACATAGTGCCGGATGTCAGCTGCGATAGGCAGCCGACACCCGGCCGCGATCGGCCGCGCTCCCCCCGTGAGCGCCGCCGATCGCGCTGGACGTACTATCCCGTCCGTGGTCATGGGGGCCCACCCCACCTCGACGGGATAGTACGTCCGATGTCAGAAAGGGGTTAAAAACGCATGCGTTTTGCCGCCGCATGCGTCTTTTCTATGCATGCGTTTTGTTGCAGAAATGCAACATGTAGTAATTTTTAGCTGCTTTTTTTGCGGCAAAAAAAGCATGCCTTTTTTGTGGCAAAAAAACGTATTGCTGTCTATGAAAACGCATTCGTTTTTAAGCACATGCGTTTGCATGCATTTTTAAACGCATGCTTTTTAATAGAAAAACACAAGAATACACACTGATAATCAAACCCTCAACCCTAACCCTAAGGGATCCTAAACCTAACCCTAAGGGTTAGGATGGGTTCGCGTCAGGATCCCTTAGGGTTCGCGTCAGGATCCCTTAGGGTTCGCGTCAGGATCCCTTAGGGTTCGCGTCAGGATCCCTTAGGGTTCGCGTCAGGATCCCTTAGGGTTCGCGTCAGGATCCCTTAGGGTTCGCGTCAGGATCCCTTAGGGTTCGCGTCAGGATCCCTTAGGGTTCGCGTCAGGATCCCTTAGGGTTCGCGTCAGGATCCCTTAGGGTTCGCGTCAGGATCCCTTAGGGTTCGCGTCAGGATCCCTTAGGGTTCGCGTCAGGATCCCTTAGGGTTCGCGTCAGGATCCCTTAGGGTTCGGATCCCTAGGGTTACTAGGGATCCAAACCCTAACCCTAGGTATTTCTGTTTATAGTGGGTTTTCTTGTTGACTTTGATGATTGGCAGCTGTCACACATTTCTCATCATGCGTTTAAAAAACGCAAACGCATGAAAAAACGCATGTACATGCGTCAAAACGCCGCGTTTGTATTAAAACATGCAAAAACGCATGCGTCAAAAAAACGCAGCGTTTTAACGCCTTTACATGTGTTTTTTCACCAAATGCGTTTGCGTTTAAAACGCTGCGTTAATAAACGCAAATGTGAAACCAGCCTTAGACGGGAGTGGACCAAGCGTTCCAGGAGTTTAGAGATGAAGGAAAGGTTAGAGACAGGTCTATAGTTAGCTGTGCAGTTCTGGTCCAGGGAAGGCTTTTTAAGTAAAGGGGTAATGATGGCATGTTTAAATGAGGAGGGAAAGATACCTGAAGAAAGAGAGAGGTTAAATATTTTAGTCAGATGAGTGGTGACCACTGGTGAGAGAGACTGCAGGATATGTGAAGGAATGGGGTCACTGTTGCAGGTTGTAGGCCGAGCAGAAGCGAGGAGCTTGGAAACTACTTCTTCTAAAACAGGCTCAAAGATGTCTAATGAGCTTGAAGTGCGGCAGGGAAGGGGATCCAGGCACTGAGGAGATTGGGCTGAGATATTCTGATGGATGTGGTTGATTTTTTTCTAGGAAATAAGTGGCCAGGTCCTCACCACTGAGGTTGGTGATGGGGGCCTGTACTTTAGGTTTCAGGAGGGAGTTTAAGGTTTCAAAAAGTCATTTTGGGTTGTTGGATAGTGAGGTGATGAGGGTGGTGAAGTAGGATTGTTTGGCCAGAGAAGGGCAGAGTTATAGGTTTTTGAGCATGAACTTATAGCGGATGAAGTCTTCTGCTACGAGAGATTTTCTCCACTGCCGCTCTGAACACCTTGAGCAACGCTGAAGAAAACGTGTTTGCATAGTGTACCAGGGCTGCCGTTGTCTGTGTCGGATCTTTCTGCGTGTAGAAGGTGCTGCTTCATCCAGGGCATTCTTCAGTGTAATATTGAAGTGTGACAATGCTAAGTCTGGACAAGAGAGTGAGGAGATGGGGGCTAAAGATGTGTGGAGGTTGTCCATAAGCTGCTGGGTATTAATGGTACGTGTATTCCGATAAGTGTGGTAAGTGGGGGTGTCCTGGGTGAGGAGACAATTCTTGACAGAGAAGGAAAGAAGGTTGTGGTCCGAGAGGGGGATGTTAAAGTCTCTCATGATGAGGGTGGGGATGTCACAGGATAGAAAGTGAGTAAGCCAGGTGGCAAAGTGGTCTAGAAACAGGCGGGAGGAGCCTGGAGGGCGATAAACAACCGCCACCCACAAGGAGAAGGGCTTAAAAGAGTCTGACGGCATGGACTTTGAAGGAAGAAAATGTAAGTGAGGGAATCGGGGCCCATACATGGATGCCATCCGAGTGGTGCCTGCTTTTATTCTTTAATGATTAGGAAAAGCTTGGATATTTTTTCTATTCGCAAATGAGAAAACTGGACGAAACCCTGATTCCAAAAAAATGGAAGTCACTGACTGTACAAGCAAATGACCAATAAATCCACTGCTCCCAACGCAAGGTTACGGCAGCTACAGACCAAGACGACCATCTCAGGAGGCGGCCCACTGGCAAAGGAAGATCAGATGCAGCTTTTCAAGTGAATTATACAGGAAAGATTTTTTTAGTTTTTTCTAGTTATACTACAAAAAATGCCACATGTGATAGCAGCTCAACACCAAGCTGCCATTATATCTGTACATTTCCAGGAGGAACAACATAAGATCCCACAATGCAGACCAAAGAGAAAATGCTCCAGAAGAGGTGTCATACGACAACCAGTGACTGCAACACCCGATGGAGGCAGAGAGACGCCCAGGAGGGCTGATCGTGACAGCGCCCCAAACCTTAGTCATGTGACAGATCCTCCAGGGGGCTGGTCGTGACAGCACCTCAAACCTTAGTCATGTGACAGATCCTCCAGGGGGCAGATAGTGACAGCACCTCAAACCTTAGTCATGAGACAGATCGTCTAGGGGGCAGATAGTGACAGCACCTCAAACTTAAGGGTACCGTCACACTAAGCGACGCTGCAGCGATACCGACAACGATGTCGATCGCTGCAGCGTCGCTGTTTGGTCGCTGGAGAGCTGTCACACAGACAGCTCTCCAGCGACCAACGATCCCGAGGTCCCCGGTAACCAGGGTAAACATCAGGTTACTAAGCGCAGGGCCGCGCTTAGTAACCCGATGTTTACCCTGGTTACCAGCGTAAACGTTAAAAAAACAAACACTACATACTTACCTTCAGCTGTCTGTCCCCCGGCGCTGTGCTTTCCTCTGCACTGTCAGCCGGAAAGCAGAGCGGTGACGTCACCGCTGTGCTTTCCGGCTGGCCGGCGCTGACACAGGATGCAGGAGGAGTGCAGAGAAGCAGAGCGCCGGGGACAGACAGCTGAAGGTAAGTATGTAGTGTTTGTTTTTTTAACGTTTACGGTGGTAACCAGGATAAACATCGGGTTACTAAGCACGGCCCTGCGCTTAGTAACCCGATGTTTACCCTGGTTACCAGTGAAGACATCGCTCAATCGGCGTCACACACGCCGATCCAGCGATGTCAGCGGGTGATCCAGCGACGAAATAAAGTGCTGGACTTTCCTCAGCGACCAACGATCTCCCAGCAGGGGCCTGATCGTTGGTCGCTGTCACACAACGATTTCCTTAACGATATCGTTGCTACGTCACAAAAAGCAACGATATCGTTAACAATATAGTTATGTGTGACGGTACCTTTAGTCATGAGACAGATCGTCCAGAGGGCTGATAGTGACAGCACCTCAAACCTTAAGGTACCGTCACACTGAACGATATCGCTAGCGATCCGTGACGTTGCAGCGTCCTGGCTAGCGACATCGTTCAGTTTGACAAGCAGCAGCGATCAGGATCCTGCTGTGACATCGTTGGTCAGAGCAGAAAGTCCAGAACTTTATTTCGTCGCCGGACCTCTCGCAGACATCGCTGAATCGGCGTGTGTGACGCCGATTCAGCGATGTCTTCACTGGTAACCAGGGTAAACTTCGGGTTACTAAGCGCAGGGCCGCGCTTAGTAACCCAATGTTTACCCTGGTTACCAGTGTAAATGTTAAAAAAAAAAAACAAACACTACATACTAGCGAGGAGATTGGAACAAAACAAAATCCTCTAAACTGCATGCTCGCAAACGCCAGAAGCCTGACAAACAAGATGGAAGAACTAGAAGCAGAAATATCTACAGGTAACTTTGACATAGTGGGAATAACCGAGACATGGTTAGATGAAAGCTATGACTGGGCAGTTAACTTACAGGGTTACAGTCTGTTTAGAAAGGATCGTAAAAATCAGAGAGGAGGAGGGGTTTATCTCTATGAAAAGTCTTGTCTAAAGTCCACTTTAAGGGAGGATATTAGCGAAGGGAATGAGGATGTCGAGTCCATATGGGTCGAAATTCATGGAGGGAAAAATGGTAACAAAATTCTCATTGGGGTCTGTTACAAACCCCCAAATATAACAGAAATCATGGAAAGTCTACTTCTAAAGCAGACAGATGAAGCTGCAACCCATAATGAGGTCCTGGTTATGGGGGACTTTAACTACCCGGATATTAACTGGGAAACAGAAACCTGTGAAACCCACCCATAAAGGCAACAGGTTTCTGCTAATAACCAAGAAAAATTATCTTTCACAATTGGTGCAGAATCCAACCAGAGGAGCAGCACTTTTAGACCTAATACTATCTAATAGACCTAGCAAAGTTTGACCAGCTTAGAGATGCCCTTAATCTGGTAGACTGGGACAATATCCTCAGAAACAAGAATACAGATAATAAATGGGAAATGTTTAAGAACATCCTAAATAGGCAGTGTAAGCGGTTTATACCTTGTGGGAATAAAAGGACTAGAAATAGGAAAAACCCAATGTGGCTAAACAAAGTAGTAAGACAGGCAATTAACAGTAAAAAGAAAGCATTTGCACTACTAAAGCAGGATGGCACCATTGAAGCTCTAAAAAACTATAGGGAGAAAAATACTTTATCTAAAAAACTAATTAAAGCTGCCAAAAAGGAAACAGAGAAGCACATTGCTAAGGAGAGTAAAACTAATCCCAAACTGTTCTTCAACTATATCAATAGTAAAATAAAAACTGAAAATGTAGGCCCCTTAAAAAATTGTGAGGAGAGTATGGTTGTAGATGACGAGGAAAAAGCTAACATATTAACCCCTTAGTGACGGAGCCAAATTTTTTAAATCTGACCAGTGTCACTTTATGTGGTAATAACTCTGCAATGCTTCAACAAATCCCAGTGATTTTGAGACTGTTTTTTCGTGACGCATTATACTTTATGATAATGGTAAATTTAGGTCAATATGTTTTGTGTTTATTTATAAAAAATATGAAAGATTTGGGAAAAATGTAAAATAATTAGCACTTTTCAAAAATTTAATGATTATCCCTTTAATCCAGATGATCATACCACAGCAAACCATTAATAAATAATATTTCCCACATGTTGCCTTTACATCAGCACTATTTGTAAAATCTTATTTTATTTTGTTAGCATTTTAGGAGGTTTAACCCCTTAACGACCGCCGATACGCCTTTTAACGGCGGCCGCTAAAGGTACTTAAACCACAGCGCCGTTAGTTAACGGCGCTGTGGAAAAAGTAAATAGCGCCCCCCAGAGTCGGATTTTCTCCAGGGTCTCGGCTGCCGAGGGTAGCCGAGACCCCAGAGAACATGATTGGGGCTTTTTTTACCGACCCCGCATTTGCGATCGCCGGTAATTAACCGTTTACCGGCGATCGGAAAAAAACAAAAAACGCGATTTCTTTTTAATTTCTCTGTCCTCCGATGTGATCGCACATCAGAGGACAGAGAAATGGGGTCCCAGGTAGCCCCCCAATACTTACCTGTCTCCCCCGGTGCTCCTCGTGGCTCCCGATGGACGCCGCCATCTTCAAAATGGCGGGCGCATGCGCAGTGCGCCCGCCCGCCGGCACCAGGAGAATCTTTGGGGTCTCGGCTGCCGGGGGTAGCCGAGACCCCAAAGAACATGATCGGGGTCGGTTTTACAGACCCCTGTTTTGCGATCGCCGGTAATTAACTGTTTACCAGCGACCGCAAAAAAAAAAAAAAATCAAAGTGTAATTCTCTGTCCTCTGATGTGATCGCACATCAAGAGGACAGAGAAATAGGGGGATTCGGGGACACTATTATACTTACCGGTGTCCCTGGGTCCTCCTGCTGCTCCTCCTGGCCGCCGGCGTCTTCTTGGCAAAAGAAAATGGTGGGCGCATGCGCAGTGCGCCCGCCATCTGTCGCCATCTGCCGGCCGGCAGGAGAAGAGCAGTTGGGGCTAAAATTAGGGTTAGGGCTAAATTTAGGGTTAGGGTTGGGGCTAAATTTAGGGTTAGGGTTGGGGCTAAATTTAGGGTTAGGCTTCTTTCACACTTACGTCGGTACGGGGCCGTCGCAATGCGTCGGCCCGACATACCGACGCACGTTGTGAAAATTGTGCACAACGTGGGCAGCGGATGTAGTTTTTCAATGCATCTGCTGCCCAATCTATGGCCTGGGGAGGAGGGGGCGGAGTAACGGCCACGTTTGCGCGGTCAAAAATGTCGGACGCGATGTACAAAAAACGTTACATTGAACGTTTTTTGTGCTGATGGTCCGCCAAAACACAACTGATCCAATGCATGACGGACGCGACGTGTGGCCATCCGTCACGATCCGTCGGCAATACAAGTCTATGGGCAAAAAACGCATCCTGCGGGCACATTTGCAGGATCCGTTTTTTGCCCAAAACGACGGATTGCGACGGATGCCAAACGACGCAAGTGTGAAAGTAGCCTTACGGCTAGGGTTAGGGCTAAAGTTAAGGTTAGAGTTGGGATTAGGGTTAGGGTTTGGATTAGGGTTGGCATTAGGGTTACGCTTGGGATTAGGGTTAGGTTTGGGATTAGGGTTAAAGGGAAGGTACCGCGTTTGTAGGTCATTAATAAATCACTGTAATGTAGCATAACATGCTGCTATAAGCAAGTTTGAAATGCATGTGAAACAGATTTCATGTGTTATATGAGTTTAAAGAATGCACTGGGGGCTGACATCTTGGTTTTGCAGCAGTAGCAGGGCCCTATCAGTGTCAGATTACGGCACCCCATGGACATAGGGTCAGCGCCGGTCTATTATCTCCTATCTGTAACATTGCAGCAGCATTAGCAGTGAGCTGGGCACGCCTCTGTGGGCTGCACAACCCACTGCTGTAGGTGTGACTAGCTGCCATTTTATTATAGCCCTGTGCTCTCTATCGCAGGACAGAAGAAGCCCTCACTGCTCCTCTGTACTCCAGACAGGCATGTCCTCTGCTCCTCACACCCTGCCCTGTGTGCTTCTCCTGCTGTGTCTCCCCCTCCCCCTCACACACAGTCCCTGTGATCACAGCCTGCAGAGAGGGAGGTGACACCTGGAGAGAGCAGGAAGGGCAGCTGACAGGACAGGGATTAAGGTGGGGGAAGGGGGATGGCAAGAATGTTATTCACAAAAAATGCTGCCGAGCCCACTGTGCTCTGCTCCTCTGTAAACAAGCTGTGCCTCTGATGCAGTAACTGCTGGTGATAGCAGGTCACAGGGCAATCACACACAAAATGGTGCTGCCCTGCGATGCTGCTCTTCATTCTTACTCTTAGCAGCAAAATTGGGGCAGTAACTGCTGACATCACCATTTCCCTCCCCTTTTGGGTGGTCTAATATCCCTGGGGCAGAGCCGCTAAATCTTACTGTAGCTGCTTGAGGTCTTAAAAAACGGAAAATTCTCCCCCTAATGGTAAATATGTATATTTGTAGAAAAATATATAATATTTTTCATATAGAAATGTTTGCAAAGAGTGCAAACATTGCATTAATACATTTTAATTACTATTTTAAGCTTAATTTCACAAAAAAACAAAATGCAAGAAAACTGGTGGCACCTTCCCTTTAAGGTTAGGATTAGGGGTGTATTGGGATTAGGTTTGAGGTTAGGGTTGAGATTAGGATTAGGGGTGTGTTGGATTTAGGGTTTTGATTAGGGTTATGGTTAGGGTTGACATTAGGGTTGTTTTGGGGTAAGGGTTGTGATTATCGTTAGGGTTAGTGATTAGGATTATGGATCGGGTTGGGATTAGGGTTAGGGGTGTGTTGGGGTTAGGGTTGGAGCTAGAATTGGGGGGGTTTCCACTGTTTAGGTACATCAGGGGGTCTCCAAACACGACAGCCAATTTTGCGCTCAAAAAGTCAAATGGTGCTCCCTCCCTTCTGAGCTCTGCCGTGCGCCCAAACAGTGGGTTACCCCCACATATGGGGCATCAGCATACTCGGGATAAATTAGACAACAACTTTTGGGGTCCAATTTCTCCTGTTACCCTTGTGAAAATAAAAACTTGGGGGCTAAAAAATATTTTTTGTGGAAAAAAATATATTTTTTTATTTTCACGACTCTGCATTCTAAACTTCTGTGAAGCACTTGGGCATTCAAAGTTCTCACCACACATCTAGATAAGTTCCATGGGGGGTCTAGTTTCCAAAATGGGGTCACTTGTGGGGGGTTTCCACTGTTTAGGCACATCAGGGGCTCTGCAAACGCGACATGGCGTCCCATCTCAATTCCAGACAATTCTACATTGAAAAAGTAAAACGGCGCTCCTTCACTTCCAAGCTCTGCGGTGCGCCCTAACAGTGGTTTACCCCAACATATTGGGTATCGACGTACTCAGGAGAAATTGCACTACAACTTTTGTGGTCTAATTTCTCCTGTTACCCTTGTGAAAATAAGAATTTGTGGGCAAAAAGATCATTTTTGTGTAAACAAATGCGATTTTTTATTTTCACGGCTCTACGTTATAAACTTCTGTGAAGCTCTTGGGGATTCAAAGTGCTCACCACACATCTAGATAAGTTCCTTAAGGGGACTCTGTCACCTGAATTTGGAGGTAACAATCTTCAGCCATGGAGGCGGGGTTTTTGATTCACCCTTTCCTTACCCACTGGCTGCATGCTGGCTGCAATATTGGATTGAAGTTCATTCTCTGTCCTCCATAGTACACGACTGCGCAAGGCAAGATTGCTACTACGGAGGACAGAGAATGAACTTCAATCCAATATTGCAGCCAGCGGGTAAGGAAAGGGTGAATCAAAAACCCCAAAACCCCGCCTCCATGGCTGAAGATTGTTCCCTCCAAATTCAGGTGGCAGTGTCCCTTTAAGGGGTCTAGTTTACAAAATGGTGTCACTTGTGGGGGGTTTCCACTGTTTAGGCACATCAGGGGCTCTCTAAACGTGACATGGCGTCCGATCTCAATTCCAGCCAATTCTGCATTGAAAAAGTCAAACGGCGCTCCTTCACTTCCAAGTTCTGCGGTGCGCCCAAACAGTGGTTTACCCCCACATATAGGGTATTGGCGTATTCAGGAGAAATTGCATAACAAAATTTATGGTTACATTTCTGTTTTTACACTTGTGAAAATAAAAAAAATGGTTCTGAATTAAAATGTTTGCAAAAAAAAGTTAAATATTCATTTTTTCCTTCCACATTGTTTCAGTTCCTGTGAAGCACGTAAAGGGTTAATAAACTTCTTAAATGTGGTTTTGAGAACCTTGAGGGGTGTAGTTTTTAGAATGGTGTCACACTTCATTATTTTCTATCATATAGACCCCTCAAAATGACTTCAAATGTGATGTGGTCCCTAAAAAAAAGTGTTGTAAAAATGAGAAATTGCTGGTCAACTTTTAACCGTTATAACTCCCTAACAAAAAAAAATTTTGTTTCCAAAATTGTGCTGCTGTAAAGTAGACATGTGGGAAATGTTATTTATTAACTATTTTTCGTGACATATCTCTCTGATTTAAGGGCATAAAAATACAAAGTTTGAAAATTGCAAAATTTTAAACATTTTCGCCATATTTCCGTTTTTTCATTAAAAAAAAAAAATCGCAAGTAATATCGAATAAATGTTACCACTAACATGAAGTACAATATGTCACGAAAAAACAATCTCTGAATCGGTGGGATCCGTTGAAGCGTTCCAGAGTTATAACCTCATAAAGTGACAGTGGTCACAATTGCAAAAATTGGCTCGGTCATTAAGTACCAAATTGGCTGTCACTAAGGGGTTAAAAATGTAGCACCAATTTTTCATTTTTTCAAGGAAATTTACAAAAAAAAATTTTTTTTAGGGACTTATCCATGTTTGAAGTGACTTTAGGGGTCCCATATATTGGGAAACCCCCAAACGTGATACCATTTTAAAAACAGCACCCCCTGACATATTGAAAACTGCAGTCAGGTAGTTTATTAACCCTTTAGGTGCTTTACAGGAATTAATGCAAAGTGGTATGACAGAAATGAAAATGTGTATTACCACCTAAATGCCTGTAACTTCTGACCAGAAGAAAACTACAGCCGTCAGACTAGACTCTAAGGCCACTATTTGGTCGTGAATTGCCACAGCAAACATCAGGTTCACAAAATCATGTTCTGAAGGCACCAATTTGGATAAAGAAGCCCCCACACTCTGTTAACTATTTATAATGATGTAGTCACTATTGACAGCAGCATCTAAGGGGTTAAACAGATTTGGACGGGGCAAACACTGATCGTGGCTGATGCAGAAAGCTGTCAGCTATAGTGTACAGCCAACAGCTGCGGGATTGTTACCTGTATGGGGATGCTATTCTCTTATATCTCAGGTCAGTTAAAAGACGTATTGGCGGTCATTAAGGGGTTAAACACCTTCTTCTCCACAGTATTCACGGTGGAAAATGAAATGCTAGGTGAAATCCCAAGAAACAATGAAAACCCTATATTAAGGGTCACCAATCTAACCCAAGAAGAGGTGCGAAACCGGCTAAATAAGATTAAAATAGATAAATCTCCGGGTCCGGATGGCATACACCCACGAGTACTAAGAGAACTAAGTAATGTAATAGATAAACCATTATTTCTTATTTTTAGTGACTCTATAGCGACAGGGTCTGTTCCGCAGGATTGGCGCATAGCAAATGTGGTGCCAATATTCAAAAAGGGCTCTAAAAGTGAACCTGGAAATTATAGGCCAGTAAGTCTAACCTCTATTGTTGGTAAAATATTTGAAGGGTTTCTGAGGGATGTTATTCTGGATTATCTCAATGAGAATAACTGTGTAACTCCATATCAGCATGGGTTTATGAGAAATCGCTCCTGTCAAACCAATCTAATCAGTTTTTATGAAGAGGTAAGCTATAGGCTGGACCACGGTGAGTCATTGGACGTGGTATATCTCGATTTTTCCAAAGCGTTTGATACCGTGCCGCACAAGAGGTTGGTACACAAAATGAGAATGCTTGGTCTGGGGGAAAATGTGTGTAAATGGGTTAGTAACTGGCTTAGTGATAGAAAGCAGAGGGTGGTTATAAATGGTATAGTCTCTAACTGGGTCGCTGTGACCAGTGGGGTACCGCAGGGGTCAGTATTGGGACCTGTTCTCTTCAACATATTCATTAATGATCTGGTAGAAGGTTTACACAGTAAAATATCGATATTTGCAGATGATACAAAACTATGTAAAGCAGTTAATACAAGAGAAGATAGTATTCTGCTACAGATGGATCTGGATAAGTTGGAAACTTGGGCTGAAAGGTGGCAGATGAGGTTTAACAATGATAAATGTAAGGTTATACACATGGGAAGAAGGAATCAATGTCATCATTACACACTGAACGGGAAACCACTGGGTAAATCTGACAGGGAGAAGGACTTGGGGATCCTAGTTAATGATAAACTTACCTGGAGCAGCCAGTGCCAGGCAGCAGCTGCCAAGGCAAACTGGATCATGGGGTGCATTAAAAGAGGTCTGGATACACATGATGAGAGCATTATACTGCCTCTGTACAAATCCCTAGTTAGACCGCACATGGAGTACTGTGTCCAGTTTTGGGCACCGGTGCTCAGGAAGGATATAATGGAACTAGAGAGAGTGCAAAGGAGGGCAACAAAATTAATAAAGGGGATGGGAGAACTACAATACCCAGATAGATTAGCGAAATTAGGATTATTTAGTCTAGAAAAAAGACGACTGAGAGGCGATCTAATAACCATGTATAAGTATATAAGGGGAAAATACAAATATCTCGCTGAGGATCTGTTTATACCAAGGAAGGTGACGGGCACAAGGGGGCATTCTTTGCGTCTGGAGGAGAGAAGGTTTTTCCACCAACACAGAAGAGGATTCTTTACTGTTAGGGCAGTGAGAATCTGGAATTGCTTGCCTGAGGAGGTGGTGATGGCGAACTCAGTCGAGGGGTTCAAGAGAGGCCTGGATGTCTTCCTGGAGCAGAACAATATTGTATCATACAATTATTAGGTTCTGTAGAAGGACGTAGATCTGGGGATTTATTATGATGGAATATAGGCTGAACTGGATGGACAAATGTCTTTTTTCGGCCTTACTAACTATGTTACTTACATTCCGGTGTCTGTCCCCCGGCGCTGTGCTTTCCTGCACTGGCTGTAAGCGCCGGCTGGCCGTAAAACACAGCGGTGACATCACCGCTCTGCTTTACGGCTGGCCGGCGCTTAGTGCAGAGAAGCACAGCGCCGGGGGATAGACACGGGAATGTAAGTATGTAGTGTTTGGTTTTTTTTACGTTTACGCTGGTAACCAGGGTAAACATCGGGTTACTAAGCGCGGCCCTGCGCTTAGTAACCCAATGTTTACTCTGGTTACCAGGGGACCGGCATCGTTGGTCGCTGGAGAGCTGTCTGTGTGACAGCTCTCCAGCGACCACACAGCGACGCTGCAGCGATCGGGATCGTTTTCTAGATCGCTGCAGCGTCGCTAAATGTGACGGTACCTTTAGTCATGAGACAGATCGTTCAGAGGGCTGATAGTGACAGCACCCCAAACCTTAGTCATGTGACAGATCATCCAGGGGGCAGATAGTGACAGCACCTCAAACCTTAGTCATGTGACAGATCATCCAGGGGGCAGATAGTGACAGCACCTCAAACCTTAGTCATGTGACAGATCGTTCAGGGGGCTGGTTGTGACAGCACCTCAAACCTTAGTCATGAGACAGATCGTTCAGGGGGCTGATAGTGACAGCATCCCAAACCTTAGTCATGAGACAGATCGTTCAGGGGGCTGGTTGTGACAGCACCTCAAACCTTAGTCATGAGACAGATCATCCAGGGGGCAGATAGTGACAGCACCTCAAACCTTAGTCATGTGACAGATCGTTCAGGGGGCTGATAGTGACAGCACCTCAAACCTTAGTCATGTGACAGATCATCCAGGGGGCAGATAGTGACAGCACCTCAAACCTTAGTCATGTGACAGATCGTTCAGGGGGCTGATAGTGACAGCACCTCAAACCTTAGTCATGTGACAGATCGTTCAGGGGGCAGATAGTGACAGCACCTCAAACCTTAGTCATGTGACAGATCGTTCAGGGGGCAGATAGTGACAGCACCTCAAACCTTAGTCATGTGACAGATCGTTCAGGGGGCAGATAGTGACAGCACCTCAAACCTTAGTCATGTGACAGATCGTTCAGGGGGCTGATAGTGACAGCACCTCAAACCTTAGTCATGTGACAGATCATCCAGGGGGCAGATAGTGACAGCACCTCAAACCTTAGTCATGTGACAGATCGTTCAGGGGGCAGATAGTGACAGCACCTCAAACCTTAGTCATGTGACAGATCATCCAGGGGGCAGATAGTGACAGCACCTCAAACCTTAGTCATGTGACAGATCATCCAGGGGGCAGATAGTGACAGCACCTCAAACCTTAGTCATGTGACAGATCGTTCAGGGGGCAGATAGTGACAGCACCTCAAACCTTAGTCATGTGACAGATCGTTCAGGGGGCAGATAGTGACAGCACCTCAAACCTTAGTCATGTGACAGATCGTTCAGGGGGCAGATAGTGACAGCACCTCAAACCTTAGTCATGTGACAGATCGTTCAGGGGGCTGATAGTGACAGCACCTCAAACCTTAGTCATGTGACAGATCATCCAGGGGGCAGATAGTGACAGCACCTCAAACCTTAGTCATGTGACAGATCGTTCAGGGGGCAGATAGTGACAGCACCTCAAACCTTAGTCATGTGACAGATCATCCAGGGGGCAGATAGTGACAGCACCTCAAACCTTAGTCATGTGACAGATCGTTCAGGGGGCAGATAGTGACAGCACCTCAAACCTTAGTCATGTGACAGATCATCCAATCAGTCCTGTGCCATCAGGTCACATGACTACATCATTCGTGGTCCGAAATGACAGACGATGCCCTGCAGCAACCGGTGGAGTGGGAATATCCCTCTAACATGACCCACGTACAAGAAAATCTGGAAATCACCGTGGTAACCGCACCGGCCAGCTGTGATGTCAGCCAGGCGGTTACATTTAACACCTTCCCGGCCCCTTCTGCGTCACTTCCGATCCCAGACAGCGGCACGGAGGAGACGCGATCCCTCCGGTGCCATCATTATACTTTGTCTTGCTGCACACTATAAAAAAAATATCAAGCAAAGAAGCGCTGTGTTTACAGCATGCCGTAAAGGACATGGCATCATGTGACCGAAGCAGCCAATCATATCCTGCCGTAATGCGGTCACTATGGGCAACAGGTCCCAGCACCTAATGTACGCGGGATCCCGAGCGTCACCGCAGCCATCCACGTCCACAGCGCAGAGGAGCGCACACCAGTGACTGCTGCACACACCGCCCGGGCCCCCCCCACATACACAGCCGGGGCCGCACTACTACTCACAGCCGCTCTCTGCTCCGGCGCGGGAAACTCAACTGTGCACTGTGTGCAGCAGCTCAACCTCCAGTGCGCGCGTCTGCAGACGTAGCGACGTCCTGACGTCACTGTCACATGACCTGCACTTCAAGCTGAAGCTGGGGAGGGTTTCCCGCCAATGAGTGTGAGGAGGACTCAGGACTGGAGGAGATTGAGAAAGTGAGTCAGCGGCTCAGAGGGGGAGGGAAACCTCAGTGTGAGGGGAGCGGCCCCATGGCGGAATATCCCCCGTGTCAGGGGCTGTACAGACTGCGCTGTGCTAGAAAACGCAAGACTGCTGAGCGGGAGCAGAAGGAGGGCAAACCGGAGACCGAAACCCAGGCAGACCCCCTAAACTAACAGCTACAAACCACCTATATGACTACTAGATGGTGGCCCGATTCTAACACATCGGGTATTCTACAATATGCATGTCCACGTAGTGTATATTGCCCAGCCACGTAGTATATTGCCCAGCCACGTAGTATATTGCCCAGCCACGTAGTATATTGCCCAGCCACGTAGTATATTGCCCAGCCACGTAGTATATTGCCCAGCCACGTAGTATATTGCCCAGCCACGTAGTACATAGCAGAGTCACATAGTATATTGCCCAGCCACGTAGTATATTGCCCAGTCACGTAGGATATTGCCCAGCCACGTAGTATATTGCCCAATCACGTATATTGCCCAGCCACGTAGTATATTGCCCAGCCACGGAGTATATTGCCCAGCCACGTAGTATATTGACCAGTCACGTAGTATATTGCCCAGCCACATAGTATATTGCCCAGCCACGTAGTATATTGCCCAGTCACGTAGGATATTGCCCAGCCACGTAGTATATTGCCCAATCACGTATATTGCCCAGCCACGTAGTATATTGCCCAGCCACGGAGTATATTGCCCAGCCACGTAGTATATTGACCAGTCACGTAGTATATTGCCCAGCCACATAGTATATTGCCCAGCCACGTAGTATATTGCCGAGCCACGTAGTATATTGCCCAGCCACGTAGTATATTGCCCAGCCACGTAGTACATAGCAGAGTCACATAGTATATTGCCCAGCCACGTAGTATATTGCCCAGTCACGTAGGATATTGCCCAGCCACGTAGTATATTGCCCAGCCACGGAGTATATTGCCCAGCCAAGTAGTACATAGCAGAGTCACGTAGTATATTGCCCAGCCACGTAGTATATTGCCCAGCCACGTAGTACATAGCAGAGTCACGTAGTATATTGCCCAGCCACGTTATATATTGCCCAGCCACGTAGTATATTGCCCAGTCACGTAGTATATTGCACAGCCACGTAGTATATTGCCCAGCCACGGAGTATATTGACCAGTCACGTAGTATATTGCTCAGCCACATAGTATATTGCCCAGCTACGTAGTATATTGCCCAGCCACGTAGTATATTGCCCAGCCACGTAGTATATTGCCCAGCCACGTAGTATATTGCCCAGCCACGTAGTATATTGCCCAGCCACGTAGTATATTGACCAGTCACGTAGTATATTGCTCAGCCACATAGTATATTGCCCAGCTACGTAGTATATTGCCCAGCCACGTAGTATATTGCCCAGCCACGTAGTATATTGCCCAGCCACGTAGTACATAGCAGAGTCACATAGTATATTGCCCAGCCACGTAGGATATTGCCCAGTCACGTAGTATATTGCCCAGCCACGTAGTATATTGCCCAGCCACGTAGTATATTGCCCAGCCACGTAGTATATTGCCCAGCCACGTAGTATATTGACCAGTCACGTAGTATATTGCCCAGCCACATAGTATATTGCCCAGCCACGTAGTATATTGCCCAGCCACGTAGTATATTGCCCAGCCACGTAGTATATTGCCCAGCCACGTAGTATATTGTCCAGTCACGTAGTATATTGCTCAGCCACATAGTATATTGCCCAGCTACGTAGTATATTGCCCAGCCACGTAGTATATTGCCCAGCCACGTAGTATATTGCCCAGCCACGTAGTACATAGCAGAGTCACATAGTATATTGCCCAGCCACGTAGGATATTGCCCAGCCACGTAGTATATTGCCCAGTCACGTAGTATATTGCCCAGTCACGTATATTGCCCAGCCACGTAGTATATTGCCCAGTCACGTATATTGCCCAGTCACGTAGTATATTGCCCAGTCACGTAGGATATTGCCCAGCCACGTAGTATATTGCCCAGTCACGTATATTGCCCAGCCACGGAGTATATTGCCCAGCCACGGAGTATATTGCCCAGCCACGTAGTATATTGCCCAGCCACGTAGTATATTGCCCAGCCACGTAGTATATTGCCCAGCCACGTATATTGCCCAGCCACGTAGTACATAGCAGAGTCACATAGTATATTGCCCAGCCACGTAATATATTGCCCAGTCACGTAGTATATTGCCCAGTCACGTAGGATATTGCCCAGCCACGTAGTATATTGCCCAGCCACGGAGTATATTGCCCAGCCACGTAGTATATTGCCCAGCCAAGTAGTACATAGCAGAGTCACGTAGTATATTGCCCCGCGACGTAGTATATTGCCCAGCCACGTAGTATATTGCCCAGCCACGTAGTACATAGCAGAGTCACGTAGTATATTGCCCAGCCACGTTATATATTGCCCAGCCACGTAGTATATTGCCCAGTCACGTAGTATATTGCCCAGCCACGTAGTATATTGCCCAGCCACGGAGTATATTGCCCAGCCACGTAGTATATTGCCCAGCCAAGTAGTACATAGCAGAGTCACGTAGTATATTGCCCAGTGACGTAGTATATTGCCCAGCCACATAGTATATTGCCCAGCCACGTAGTATATTGCCCAGCCACGTAGTACATAGCAGAGTCACGTAGTATATTGCCCAGCCACGTTGTATATTGCCCAGTCACGTAGTATATTGCCCAGCCACGTAGTATATTGCCCAGCCACGTAGTATATTGCCCAGCCACGTAGGATATTGCCCAGACACATAGTATATTGCCCAGTGACGTAGTATATTGCCCAGCCACGTAGTATATTGCCCAGCCACGTAGTATATTGCCCAGCCACGTAGTATATTGCCCAGCCACGTAGGATATTGCCCAGACACATAGTATATTGCCCAGTGATGTAGTATATTGCCCAGCCACGTAGTATATTGCCCAGCCACGTAGGATATTGCCCAGACACATAGTATATTGCCCAGTGACGTAGTATATTGCCCAGCCACGTAGTATATTGCCCAGCCACGTAGTATATTGCCCAGCCACGTAGGATATTGCCCAGACACATAGTATATTGCCCAGTGACGTAGTATATTGCCCAGCCACGTAGTATATTGCCCAGCCACCGGTGTGTTGCCCAGCCACGTATGTCACAGGTTAAAAAGAAAAAATAAACATATACTCGCCTTCCGAGGGAGCCCTTGTAGTCATGTCGCCTGTGTGCGGTGCACTCGGCAGCTTCCGGTCCCAGGGTTGGTAGCGCAGGACGCGTGATGACGTTGCGGTCACATGACCGTGACGTCATGGCAGGTCCTTCTCGCGCAGGCGCGTAGGACCTGTGATGAGGTCGCGGTCACATGACCGTGACGTCAGGTCCTTGTCGCATACCATCCTTGCCACCGGAACCTGCCGCTTGCATGGAGCGTTGCAAGGAGCGGGAAAGCCGGCGGAAGGTGAGTATATGATGATTTTTTATTTTTTTTAATTATTTTTAACATTAGATCCTTTTACTATTGACACTGCATAGGCAGCATCAATAGTAAAAACTTGGTTACACAGGGTTAATAGCGGCGGTAACAGTGCGTTAACCGCGGCATAACGCGGTCCGTTACCGCTGGCATTAACCCTGTGTGAGCGGTGACTGCGGGGAGTATGGGGCGCCGGGCACTGACTGCAGGAGAGTAGGGAGGGACTAATCGGACTGTGGCCGTCACTGATTGGTCGCGGCAGCCATGACAGGCAGCTGGCGAGACCATTCAGCAACTTGGATTCCATGACAGAGGCCGCGACCAATGAATATCCGTGACAGACAGAAGGACAGACAGAAAGACGGAAGTGACCCGTAGACAATTATATAGTAGATGTGCACACGCTGCGGATTAGTCTGCAGATTTTTCCGGACTGATGTTGGTACATCGGCACTGTGGATTTACCGCTTTTTTTTGTGCGGATTTCACCTGCGGTTTTACACCTGCGGATTCCTATTGAGGAGCAGATGTAAACCGCTGCGGAATCTGTACAAAGAATTGACATGCTGCGGAAAATACAACTCAGCGTTTCCGCGCGTTTTTTTCCGCAGCATATGCACTGCGGATTTTGTTTTCCATAGGTTTACATGGTACTGTACAAAACATGGAAAACAACTGCGGATCCGCAGCGTGTGCACATACCCTATAAATACAGTCACCAGAACCCCTGATAAATACTCACTCGGTAATAAATACGTACTCCAGACCACCAATAAATCCAGACCCCCAGTAAATACAGACACCAGACCCCCTAATAAATACACACTCTTTAATAAATACAGACACCAGATTCCCAATAAATACTAACACTAGACCTCCAGTAAATGGACACTAGACCCCCTAATAAATACAGACTTCAATCCCACAATAAATACAGACACTATAATATAATTACAGGCCACCCTAGTAAATACAGAGACCCCAATAAATACTAACGCCAGACCCCCAATAAATACAGACCCCCTAATAAATAAAGATCCCAATAAATACGGATTCCAGACCCCCAATAAATACAGACTTCAGACACCAAAAAATACAGACTCCAGACCCCTAGGCTGGGTTCCCATTGCGTTATGGGACCGCGTTATACGGACAGCGTTGCACGGCGAAATTAACGCCGTGCAACGCGGCCGTTAACGCGCCCATTCACGCTAATGGGAACGCGCTACACTAGCGCGTGCCATGTTCGGCACGCGCTAGCGACGCGCCGGAGATTCCTGGCGTGCCGCGGACGCTGCTTGCAGCGTCCGAGGCGCGCCCGCGGTCCGTTCCCCGCTCTCGCAGATCGGGGATCTGCGAGAGCGGGGACGTTACCGCGACCCCGAACGCGGCCCCATAAAAAACATTGCGTTAGCGCAATCCGCTAGCGCTAAACAGATTGCACTAACGCAATGTGACCCTAGCCTAAGGCCGGCTTCACACTTGCGAGTTTTACGGACGTAAGAGCGCAGAAACTACGTCCGTAAAACTCGCAAAAAATACGGCACAATTACTCTCTATGCCCCTGCTCCTATCTGCCGTATTAAACTGATCAGTATTATACGGCTTTCTACGGCCGTAGAAAATCGCAGCATGCTGCGTTTGTCACCGTATTGCGCAAATAAAACGCCAATGAAAGTCTATGGAAGCGCCAAAAATACGGATTACACACGGACCAGCAGTGTGACTTGCGAGGAATACGCAGCGGTGTTAGAGAGAAAAGCCGGCAATTCAGTGCGGTGTACAGTAAAATCACACTGACAGCTGACATTAGCCCCTTAGTGACCGAGCCAAATTTTTGAAATCTGACCAGTGTCACTTTATCTGGTAATAACTCTGCAACGCTTCAACAAATCCCAGTGATTTTGAGACTGTTTTTTCGTGACACATTATACTTTATGATAATGGTAAATTTAGTTCAACATTTTTTGTGTTTATTTATAAAAAATATAAAAAATTTGAGAAAAATGTTAAAAAATTAGCAATTTTCTAAATTTGAATGATTATCCCTTTAATCCAGATAGTCATACAACAGCAAACCATTAATAAATAATATTTCCCACATGTCTGCTTTACATCAGCACCATTTGTAAAATGTTATTTTATTTTGTTAGCATTTTAGGAGGTTTAAAAATGTAGCAGCAATATTTCATTTTTTCAAAGAAATTTACCACATTTATTTTTTAGGGACTTATCCATGTTTGAATTGACTTTAGGGGTCCCATATATTGGGAAACCCCCAAACGTGATACCATTTTAAAAACAGCACCACTAAACATATTGAAAACTGCTGTCAGGTAGTTTATTAACCCTTCAGGTGCTTTACAGGAATTAATGCAAAGTGGCATGACAGAAATGAAAATGTGTATTTTTACCACCTAAATGTTGCTAACTTCTAAACAGATTACTACAGCCGTCAGACTCTAAGGCCGCTATTTGGTCATGAATTGCCATCGCAAACATCAGGACAACAAAATCATTATCTGAGGGCACCAATTGGGATAAAGAAGAAGCCCCCACACTCTGTTAACCATTTATAATGATTTAGTCACTATTGACAGCAGCATCTAAGGGGTTAAACAGATTTAGAAGGTGCAAATACTGATCGTGGCTGATACAGCAAGTTGTCAGCTATAGTGTACAACCAACAGATGCTGGATTGTCATCTGTATGGGGAGGCTATTCTCTTATATCTCAGGTCAGTTAAAAGACGTATTGGCGGTCATTAAGGGGTTAGAATAGGTATAATAAATATGTACACATAGAATAGGTATATATATATATATATATATATGTAAGTGAGACACATATATGTATATATATTCTTACTTCATACAGCCGCGATATAGCAAAAAGCCGGTAATTCAATTACCGGCTTTTTCTTTCTCCTTCCTAAAACCCGACATGATTTGAGACATGGTTTACATACAGTAAACCATGTCTTCTCTCCATTTTTTTTGCAGATTCCACACTACTAATGTCAGTAGTGTGTTTCTGCAAAATTTGGCCGTTCTAGCTCTTAAAATAAAGGGTTAAATGGCGGAAAAAATTGGCGTGGGCTCCCGCGCAATTTTCTCCGCCAGAGTAGTAAAGCCAGTGACTGAGGGCAGATATTAATAGCCTGGAGAGGGTCCATGGTTATTGGCCCCCCCCTGGCTACAAATATCTGCCCCCAGCCACCCCAGAAAAGGCACATCTGGAAGATGCGCCTATTCTGGCACTTGGCCACTCTCTTCCCATTCCCGTGTAGTGGTGGGATATGGGGTAATGAAGGGTTAATGCCACCTTGCTATTGTAAGGTGACATTAAGCCTAATTAATAATGGAGAGGCGTCAATTATGACACCTATCCATTATTAATCCAATTGTAGTAAAGGGTTAAATAAAACACAAACACATTATTTAAAATTATTTTAATGAAATAAAAACAATGGTTGTTGGAGTATTTTATTCTACGCCCAATCCAGTCACTGAAGACCCTCGTTCTGTGAAAGAAAAAACATAATAAACCAACAATATACTTACCCTCCGCAGATCTGTAACGTCCAACGATGTAAATCCTTCTGAAGGGGTTAAAACATTTTGCAGCAAGGAGCTTTGCTAATGCAATGCTACTCCTCGCTGCAAAACCCTGGGGAATGAGTCTAAATATAGATCAATGAGCTATATTTAGCTTCATTTGCGGTGAGGCGCCCTCTGCTGGATGTTCATAGATCGTGGGAACTTTCCTAGAAAAGGCTTTTTTCTTTTTGGGACACATGGATCATTTCTATAGCGGTATGTTGGTTTTGCAAGCCTGCGAGAAAACCACGCAGTACGGATGCCATACGGATTACATACGGAGGATGCCATGCGCAAAAAACGCTGACACACCCTGCCTACGGAGGAGCTACGGACCACTATTTTCGGGACATTTCAGCGTATTACGGCCGTAATATACGGACCGTATTTTCATACGCTGAGTGTGAAGCCGGCCTAATAGATACAGACTCCGGATCCCCCTAATAGATACAGACTCCGGATCCCCCTAATAGATACAGACTCCGGATCCCCCTAATAGATACAGACTCCGGATCCCCCTAATAGATACAGACTCCGGATCCCCCTAATAGATACAGACTCCGGATCCCCCTAATAGATACAGACTCCGGATCCCCCTAATAGATACAGACTCCGGATCCCCCTAATAGATACAGACTCCGGATCCCCCTAATAGATACAGACTCCGGATCCCCCTAATAGATACAGACTCCGGATCCCGAAAATTGATGAATCCAGCAGGAATGTAGTAAAATCAGTAAATTTATTTCTTCATTTTTTAAAAAAAGGAAAGGGTTGTATCCTATGGTACACCACTTGTAAATAAGTTATAATTTCTTATAGCATTAGGCTGCCGTCACACTAGCAGTATTTGGTCAGTATTTTACATCAGTATTTGTAAGCCAAAACCAGGAGTGGAACAATCAGAGGAAAAGTATAATCGAAACATATGCACCACTTCTGTATTTATCACCCACTCCTGGTTTTGGCTTACAAATACTGATGTAAAATACTGACCAAATACTGCTAGTGTGACGGCAGCCTTATGCACACATAGCAGCGTTCTTCCGACGCGTTTCGACTAATGTCTTAATCATGGTTAATCTGTGGACTGAGTGCTCAACTTTTCCGTGCAGGAACAGGTGTGGAATAGCTGATATTGAGGTGAGCTGACTATCTTTTGTTTGTTTTTTGTCAATAGATACAGACTCCAGACCACCAATAGATACAGACTCCAGACCACCAATAGATACAGACTCCAGACCACCAATAGATACAGACTCCAGACCACCAATAGATACAGACTCCAGACCACCAATAGATACAGACTCCAGACCACCAATAGATACAGACTCCAGACCACCAATAGATACAGACTCCAGACCACCAATAGATACAGACTCCAGACCACCAATAGATACAGACTCCAGACCACCAATAGATACAGACTCCAGACCCAAAGAAATACATACTTCAGACCACCAATAAATACAGACTCCAGACCCCCAATAAATACATACTCCAGATCACCAATAAATACTGACTCCAGACTACCAATAAAGACTCCAGACCCGAAATAAATACAGACACCCTAATAAATACAAGCACCAGATCCCCAATAAATGGACTCCAGACCTCCAATAAGTGCAGAGTCCAGGCCTCCAATGAATACAGATTCCCTAATAAATACAGACACCAGACCCTCAATAGGTGCAGACTCCAGACCACCAATAAATACAGATCCCCTAAGGCCGGTTTCACACGTCAGTGGCTCCGGTACGTGAGGTGACAGTTTCCTCACGTACCGGAGACACTGACACACGTAGACACATTGAAATCAATGCATCTGTGCAGATGTCATTGATTTTTTGCGGACCGTGTCTCCGTGTGCCAAACACGGAGACATGTCTGTGTTCGTGGGAGCGCACGGATTACACGGACCCGTTAAAGTCAATGGGTCCGTGTAAAACACGTACCGCACACGGACGTTGTCCGTGTGCAGTCCGTGTGCCGTGCAGGAGACAGCGCTACAGTAAGCGCTGTCCCCCCCACTGGTGCTGAAGCCGTGATTCATATCTTCTCTACATATATAAATAGGAGAAAAACTGGAGTAACCAATAAATAAGTAAGAAAGTACAAAATTTATTTAAAAAAATCAAAGAAAAACACATATAATAAAATTGTCAATCAAGACAAGGACACAGAAGTACATACAGTAGTGAGGTGCACATGGGAGTTGAGAGGTAGTACATCTATCTGATTTACATTTGAATGCTTGTCCATGTGCTAGGTAAGTAGAGCCAAAAATAAGGCACAATAAATAAAGCCCAAGTATTGTATAACAATGCAGGGATCCACAGAAGCAGCGGGAGCTCTATAGCAAGGTTTAAAGCCAAAAGTAAGGCAAAAAAAAAAAAGGTCAGGGTAAATCAACATAGATCAAGCCCAGCTGGAGATCCGCAGAGTAAAGGGACTGTATCATAAATTAAGGGCAAAACTTACCAGGCCCAGTGCACAACACTACTCAGATGGTAATGAGCCCCAAATGATGGCGGGTCACCCGCCGGCTCCCTCGTTGGCTGGCACTGCTTCCTGTCCTGGCCGCACCTTCTACTGTATGAGCGGTCACGTGGGGCCGCTCATTTACAGTGATGAATATGCGGCTCCACCCCTATGGGGGGTGGAGCCGCATATTCATGACTGTAATCGGCGGCTGTTGTGAATTCTGTTGAACTCCCTCCTGTGGTCGTGAATGGTACTTCGGCGAGTTCTGTCCATGGACTCCCTCTGGTGGCTGTGAGTGAAGCTGCTGCTTCTGAGGTTCCTTACACAGGTGACGTGGTTTATCCTTTGGTTGGCTGCTCTATTTAACTCCACTCAGATCGTTACTCCATGCCAGCTGTCAATGTTCCTGTGCTGGTTCAGTTCGCTCTTGGATTTTTCTGGAGACCTGTCTCTTCCTGCAAGAAGCTAAGTCCCCGTTTGTTATTTTCTGTTCATGGTTTTCTAGTCCAGCTTGCTTTCATGATTTTGTCTTGCTAGCTGGAAGCTCTGGGATGCAGGGTGGCGCCTCCGCACCGTGAGTCGGTGCGGGGGTCTTTTTGCACACTCTGCGTGGTCTTTTGTAGTTTTTGTGCTGATTACAAAGATACCTTTCCTATCCTCTGTCTATTTAGTTAGTCTGGCCTCACTTTGCTAAACCTGTTTCATTTCTGTGTTTGTGACTTTCATCTTAACTCACAGTTAATATTTGTGGGGGTCTGCCTTTTCCTTTGGGGAAATTTCTCTGAGGCAAGGTAGGCTTTATTTTCTATCTCTAGGGCTAGCTAGTTCTTAGGCTGTGCCGAGGCGTCTAGGCCTGTTAGGTACGCTCCACGGCTATTTCTAGTGTGTGTGATAGGATTAGGGATTGCGGTCAGCAAAGTTCCCACTTCCCAGAGCTTGTCCTGTGAGTTTAACCAGCAGGTCATTCCTGGTGCTCCTAACCACCAGGTCATAACAGGCGGCCCCACGTGACCGCTCATACAGCGTGGCGGCTGGCGCACAGGGGGTGGGAGGGGGGTGGGGACATGGACCTTTATTTTAAACACGAGAAACAAAAAAAAAGGATTATTCATATCTTCTTTACAGCAAACGCTGCTGCAGAGAAGATATGAATCGCGGCTTCAGCACCAGATGCAGGTGACCGCGCTAAACTTTAGCGCTGTCTCCTGCACGGTGCGTGTGGTACCCAGTGGGTGTGCCGCATGTGTGCCACAGAAACGCACGGGCACACGGACACGGATAATTCCGGTACCGATTTTTCCGGTACCGGAATTATCTGGACGTGTGGGACTGCCCTAATAAATACCGACTCCAGACCCCCAATTAATACAGACCCCATAATTGACACCACCTTCATGCATAATTAGCAAAGCAGTACTCTGTAGGGTTATAGCATGTAAACATGAAATACCGTATATGAAATCTGAACTGCATAACTGCTCTAGTTAATAAGAAAAATAGAGAATATTTAGCATAAATTGGCCACATCATATACGTCCAGAAGCCGAGGCAAGACAATCTTCTTAGCTGGGATATGGGCATACATGAATTGGCCAATTTATGTGCTAAGTATCTTTGTTGTTTTTCTTTTATCTAGAGCAGTCATACAATTCCAATTTCATATATTGCATGTTTTTTTATACTATAGGTTTGCCGAGTGCAGCTTTTTTTGTTTGTTATATATGGAGATGGCCGTTCTTAGCTTGCACCTGTTCACACCTGTTTTCTGTTTGGAAGTGATGGTCGGTTTTTGATATAGTATACATACGCTCTCTGACTGAGTACTCCACCCATCCATCAGCCTATGGCAGTTTTAATCACAGCAGGATCCTACCTGCCTATATGCCAGCAAAGAGGATTGCCTTCTCGTTGGCTGCTGGGCACACATGATTTGGCCAATTTATGAGCTAAGTATCTTCGTTTTTTCCCCTAATAAATACAGACTCCGACCCCCAATAAATACAAACCCTGTAATAAATATAGACTCCAGACCCCCAATAAATAGAGCCTCTAAATGCAGACCCCCAATAAATACAGCCCCCCTAATAAATACAGACACGACCCCCAATAAATACAGACCCCCTTATAAATACAGGCGCCAGTCTAGAGCCACTAATATATACAGAACTCTGACCAGAAGCCCAAAATAGGTACAGATCCTCCTAAACTAAGAGGCACCAGACTGCCTAATAAATACCCCCTTTTAATAGTTACATAGACCCAAACTCCTGGAGCAGCATGTCCACGCTGAACTTTCCTCCCACCTTATCTAACTTGCTCTTTGACAATCTACAATCTGGGTTCCGCCCCCATCACTCAACTGAGACAGCCCTGACCAAAATTACTAATGACCTACTTACATCCAAAGCTAAGGGTACCGTCACACTATACGATTTACCTACGATCACGACCAGCGATACGACCTGGCCGTGATCGTAGGTAAATCGTAGTGTGGTCGCTGGGGAGCTGTCACACAGACAGCTCTCCAGCGACCAACGATGCCGGTAACCAGGGTAAACATCGGGTTACTAAGCGCAGGACCGCGCTTAGTAACCCGATGTTTACCCTGGTTACCAGCGTAAAAAAAAACAAACAGTACATACTTACATTCCGGTGTCTGTCCCTTGCCGTCTGCTTCCCGCACTCACTGACTGCCGGCCGTAAAGTGAAAGCACAGCACAGCGGTGACGTCACCGCTGTACTCTGCTTTCACTTTACGGCCGGCAGTCACTGTGCAGGAAGCAGACGGCAAGGGACAGACACCGGAATGTAAGTATGTACTGTTTGGTTTTTTTTTACGCTGGTAACCAGGGTAAACATCGGGTTACTAAGCGCGGTCCTGCGCTTAGTAACCCGATGTTTACCCTGGTTACAAGCGAACGCATCGCTAGATCGCATCGCTAGATCGGTGTCACACACACCGATCTAGCGATGACAGCGGGAGATCCAGCGACGAAAGAAAGTTCCAAACGATCTGCTACGACGTACGATTCTCAGCAGGATCCCTGATCGCTGCTGCGTGTCAGACACAGCGATATCGTAACGATATCGCTGGAACGTCACGAATCGTACCGTCGTAGCGATCGAAATGGCACTGTGTGACGGTACCCTAATGGACAATACTCTGTACTCCTCCTTCTAGACCTGTCCTCTGCTTTCGACACAGTTGACCACTGCCTCTTACTACAGATCCTCTCCTCCTTTGGCATCAAAGACCTCGTCCTATCCTGGATCTTCTCATACCTTTCCAAACGCACATTCAGTGTCTCCCACTCCCACACTACTTCCTCATCCCACCCTCTCTCTGTTGGAGTCCCCCAAGGCTCTGTTCTAGGACCCCTACTCTTCTCAATCTATACACTTGGCCTGGGGCAACTCATAAAGTCCCATGGATTCCAGTACCACCTTTATGCTGATGACACTCAGATCTACCTTTCTGGCCCAGACGTCACCTCTCTGCTGTCCAGAATCCCTTAGTGTCTATCAGCCATATCCTCCTTCTCCTCTCGCTTCCTCAAACTCAATATGGACAAATCTGAACTCATCATCTTTCCTCCATCTCATAGATCTTTCTTACCTGACCTATCGCAAATTAACGACATCACGCTTTCCCCCTTACTGGAAGTCCGCTTCCTCAGAGTAACCCTTGACTCTGCCCTGTCCTTCAAACCGCACATCCAAGCTCTTTCCACCTCCTGTCTTCTCCAGCTCAAAAATATCTCCAGAATCCGTCCTTTCCTCAACCGTCAATCTACTAAAATGCCTGTGCATGCCCTCATCATCTCCCGCCTTGACATCCTTTTCTGTGGCCTCCCTGCTAACACCCTTGCACCTCTCCAGTCCATCCTTAACTCTGCTGCCCGACTAATTAATCTCCTCGCTACTCTTCCGCTTCCCCCCTCTGCAAATCTCTTCACTGGCTCCCATTCCCTCAGCGTATCCAGTTAAAATTATTAATACTGACCTACAAAGCCATCCATAACCTGTCTCCTCCATATATCTCTGAACTAATCTCCCGATATCTTCCCTCACGTAATCACCGGTCCTCCCAAGACCTCCTTCTCTCCTCCACACTTATTCGCTCCTCAACCAACCACATCCAAGACTTCTCCCGAATATCCCCATCCTCTGGAATTCTTTGCCCCAACACGTCCGACTATCAACCACATTCGGATACTTCAGACAGAACCTGAAAACCCACCTCTTCAGGAAAGCCTACAGCCTGCACTGACCCCGCTGCCTCCTCACCAGTACCGAAGCTACCGCCTCACCCACACCGGAGCTCCTGCAACCCTCAACCTATTGTCTCCTTCCCCACCATCCTGTAGAATGTAAGCCTGCAAGGGCAGGGTCCTCGCCCCTCTGTATCAGTCTGTAATTGTTAGTTTGCTTACTGTAAGTGATATCTAATTTGTATGTAACCCCTTCTAATGTACAGCACCATGGAATTAATGGTGTTATATAAATAAATAATAATCCAGATCCACTAAATAAATACAAATGCCAAAAATAACTACCGTATTTTTCGGACTAAAAGACGCACTTTTTCCCCCCCAAAAAAGGGGGGGAAATGGGGGGTGCGTCTAATAGTCGCAATGCAGGCTTACCTAGGTGGCAGAGGTCCGGTGGCAGAGGTGCGGTTGCGGGGGTGTGGCGGCAGAGGAGGCGCAGTAAGCGGGGTCCCTTTCCCCGGTATGGTGATGCAGCAGGCCCGGTATGCAGCAGAGCCGGGTGAATCCTCTTGTTATCGGTGGTGGCGGCCATTTTCCGGAGGCCGCGCGTGCGCAGATGGAGCGCTCTGCTTCCCGGGGCTTCAGGAAAATGGCCGCCGCGATCTCCATCTGCGCACGCGCGGCCTCCCGCGGCCATTTTCCTGAAGCCCCGGGAGCAGAGCGCTTCATCTGCACACGCGCGGCCTCAGGAAGATGGCCGCGCCCACCGATAACAAGAGGATTCACCCGGATCTGCTGCATACCGGGCCTGCTGCATCACCATACCGGGGAAAGGGACCCCGCTTCCTGCGCCTCCTCTGCTGCCACACCCCCGCCACCGCACCTCTGCCACCGCACCTCTGCCACCTAGGTAAGCCTGCATGGTACGCCAGGGACCCCTCTCACGCCATACTTCTCACTGCACCTCCTGATCCCAGCACCTCCTGATCCCAGCACCTCCTGATCCCAGCACCTCCTGATCCCAGCACCTTCTCATCCCAGCACCTTCTCATCCCAGCACCTTCTCATCCCAGCACCTCCTCATCCCAGCATCACCCCACCTTGCCTCCTGTGACCCTGCTCTGCCACCGCCATAAGATACTGTAAATTCGGACAATAAGACGGACCCCCATGTTATAAAAAATCTTTTTTTCTGCAATTTTCACGCCAAATTTGGGGTGCGTCTTATGGTCCGGTGCGTCTTATAGTCCGAAAAATACGGTATATACTGTACATAGACACCACACCCCTTCCATAGATAGGGTGGGTGTTAGGTGGATTCATAGATCGGACCCAAAGAGTGGTCGTAAATTGCTGCATATCCAGTTGGAAGAATGTCTCAAGTGAGGTACCACAGGGTTCTGTCCTGAGCCCTGTACTGTTCAACATCTTTATCATTGATTTAGATTGAGGTTACACCGTTTAAATTTGCTGATGACACAAAGCTAGGAGGGATAGTTAAGGCTACTTTCACACTAGCGTCGGGCTCGGCCCGTCGCAGTGCGTCGGGCCGAGGTTACCGACGCTAGCGTTGTTTGCGCCGCACAACGGGTGCAGCGGATGCAGATTTTCATCGCATCCGCTGCCCCATTGTGAGGTGCGGGGAGGTGGGGGAGGAGTTCCGGCCGCGCATGCACAGTCGGAAAAAGCGGTCCGTCAGCAGCAAAAAAACGTTACATGTAGCGTTTTTTGCTCCCGACGGTCCGACGCAACCGTCGTGGCAATGCGTCGCTAATGTTAATCTATGGGGCAAAAACGCATCCTGCAAACAACTTTGCAGGATGCGTTTTTTCCCATAAACGATGCATTGCGACGTATTGCAAAAAACGCTAGTGTGAGAGAGGATTCAAAAAGATATAAATAAACTGGAGCAGTGGACAGCAACTAAGGCTACTTTCACACTTCCGTCAGTACGGGCCCGTCGCAATGCGTCGGGCCTACGTACCGACTGACGTGAAATAACTGCAAGACGTGGGCAGCAGATGCAGTTTTTCAACGCATCCGCTTCCCATTCTGCAGTTCGGGGAGGAGGGGGCGGAGTTTCGGCCACACATGCGCGGTCGAAAATGGCAGACACTTCGCACAAAAAATGTTACATTGAACTTTTTCATGCGTCGCGTCCGCCAAAACGCGTCGGGTCCGTCCGCAATTGAATTACCGGCTTTTCTGCTATCTAGCGCTGCAATATATATAATATATATATATATATATATATATATATATATATATATAGGTGTCTCCCTGACATATATATATATATACCTATTCTATGTGTATATACTCTAATCTAACCTGTCCGTGTGATTTTACTGTACACCGCGCTGAATTGCCGGCTTTTCAAAGGACACCGGTGCGTAAAAATCGGACAGCACTCGCATGATGTGAGTGCTGTGCTTTTTTTTTGTTGCACCCATTGACTTGCATTGGCGAGTCTCGTCCGAGAATCGCAGCAATACGCAGCATGCTGCGATTTTTTTTCTCAGTCCGATTTTGGCTGAGAGAAAAATCGCAAATGAAAAGACACCTATTGTCTAACATTGGTCCGAGTGCAATCCGTTTTTTTTATCGGATTGCACTCGTCCGTTTTCCTCGCAAGTGGAAAGGAGCCCTAACACATACTGCTCTCCATAAACCCCTTTCTTTCACTCAAACTGCACCACCTGCCCCTTTTTATACATACTGCTTTCCGTTTCCCATCCTCTATTAGACAGACTGCTCCATTCTGTTATGCAGATTTCGATCCATTCCTCTCTCTTTTATACTGACTTTCCCCTCTGGCACAGAGACTGCTCCACCTTTCTTTTCTAGACTGTTCCCTCCAGGTTCACTGACTGCTCCCCTCTGTCACACAGACTTTCTCCTCATACTCCCCTCTGTTACACAGACTGCACCTTCCAGCTATGCTGACTTCCTCATACTCCCCTCTGTTAACAGACTGCTCCCTTCAGGTACACAGACTACTCCCCTCTGTTACCAAGACTTCTCCCTCCAGCTACACTTACCTCCCCATACTCCCCTCTTTTACACAGACTGCTCCCTCCAGGGTACATAAACTTCTCCTCATACTCCCCTTTGATAGACTACTCCCTGCAGGTACACAGACTACTCCCCACTGTTACTCAGACTACTTCCTCCAGATACACAGATTACACCCCTCTGTTACACAGACTGCTCCCTGCAGCTACACTGACCTCCCCATACTCCCCTCAGTTACTCAGACTACCCCCTCCAGGTACACAGACTACTCCCCTCTGTTACTCAGACTGCTCTTTCCAGGTACATTGACCTCTCCATACTCCCCTCTGTTCCTCAGACGACTCCCTCCTGGTACACTGATCTCCCCATACTCCCCTCTATTATACAGACTGCTCCGTCCAGGTACAAAGACTTCTCATACTTCCCTCTGTTAATCATACTGCTCCCTCCAGGTACACTGTCCTCCCCTTACTCTTCTCTTTTACACAGAATTGTCCCTCCAGGATACACAGACTTCCCATGCTCCCCTCTGTTACTCAGACTGCTCCCTCCAGGTACACTGACCTCCCCTTAAGGTACCTTCACACTAAACGATATCGCTAGCGATCCGTGCCGTTGCAGCGTCCTCGCTAGCGATATCGTTTAGTTTGACACACAGCGATCAGAATCCTGCTGTGATGTCGTTGGTCGGGGCTAGAGGGCCAGACCTTTCTTTGGTCGCTGGCTCTCCCGCTGACATCGCTGAATCGGCGTGTGTGACACCGATTCAGCGATGTCTTCGCTGGTAACCAGGGTAAACATCGGGTTACTAAGCGCAGGGCCGCGCTTAGTAACCCGATGTTTACCCTGGATACCATCCTAAAAGTAAAAAAAACAAACGCTTCATACTTACCTTCTGCTGCCTGTCCCTCGGCGCTGTGCTTTCCTGCACTCACTGTGAGCACAGCGGCCGGAAAGCAGAACGGTGACGTCACCGCTCTGCTTTCCGGCCGCTGTGCTCACAGCCAGAGCAGAGAAGCACAGCGCCGGGGACAGACAGCGGAAGGTAAGTATGAAGTGTTTGTTTTTTTTACTTTTAGGATGGTATCCAGGGTAAACATCGGGTTACTAAGCGCGGCCCTGCGCTTAGTAACCCGATGTTTACCCTGGTTACCGGCATCGTTGGTCGCTGGAGAGCGGTCTGTGTGACAGCTCTCCAGCGACCAAACAGCGACGCTGCAGCGATCCGGATCGTTGTCTGGATCGCTGCAGCGTCATTTAGTGTGAAGGTACCTTTACTCTTTTACACAGATTCATTTCTCCAGGGTACACAGACTTCTTCCCATACTCCCCTCTGTTATACAGACTGCTCCCATCTGGTCCCCAGACTTCTCTCCATACCCACCTCTATCACACAGACTGCTTACATTTTTGGGACTGCCACAAGTCTCTATAAGCCCATGTGCAGAGCGGAAGCTGTTTAGTCCAACCCTTTGTGAAGAGCGCTGAAGACAGACCTTTCCAAGAAATCGGCAATTGGAAGAAGAGTCGGCGGCGAAGCGGAGAGCTCAAGCAAGAAGTGGTCATAGTCAATCTGAGAAATCCAACAGAGAGCTAAAAACTTGAAGGGCCTGTTTTCAGGCCAGAGCCCCATTCCAGCTGAGTGACTGTTTCCAGGTCATTGTGGCTTTAGTACTAGTAACGGCCGGTGTACCAGTCTACAAGAGCAGCTATATTCCACCCTTGTCAGAAGAACATGTACGGGGCCTACTTAACCAGGAAAGGGGTGTGTCATCCAGGGCATAAAGGGTTCTTCATTTTTGATTATTGTAAGAAAATTGTTGATGTTAATGTATGTAATGCGCTGCTGAATATGATGGCGCTATATAAGCAAATCATAATATATAATAAAATTTATTTTCAGTAACCCAGACATTTTATAGGTAACTCCTTTAATTTTAGTAGAATTTTGCTGCGTTTCTCAGGTTTTTCCTTCTTTGAGGTGTTATTTAGAATAATAGAATATTACAGTTGGAAGGGACCCCCTGGGTTAGCATGCCTAACCCCCTGCTCTATGCAGGATTCACTAAATCCTCTCAGACAGATGTCTGTCCAGCATCTGTTTGAAAACTTCGGTTACAGAACTCACCACCTCTTGTGGCAGCCTGTACCACTCATTGGTCACCATCACTGTCAAAAGGTTTTTTTCTAATATCTAATGTTTATCATCTCCCTTTCAGTTTCATTCCATTGCTTCTCGTCATGGCACAGCTGTCGTGTGTTACGGGATCAGGGACTCCTTCCCTGTCCCTAACACGAGGGTTCGCCCTAGCTCACACTGCTCCCTGGGATACTTCAGATGGCAAAGATGCCGGGGCCTCTGCCCTTGCCTTATCTCCTGAGTTAGCCCTTCGTTTGTTCTCTTCCCCCACTCAGGGAAGAGGGGCGCTACTGTGCACCGTAGTACACCAACCCGACAAACCAGGCAACACAAACAAGGGTTAACAGAAAATTCCAGGCATACAAAATATTCACTCACATATAACAGGAATGCACCAGGGTGTGGAGGTAGGGTAATAAACCAAAATAGAGTAGGATAGGGAATTACCAAACATACAAACCAAACAACAGTCACACAACTCCTCCAACTCTCCTTATATGAACTCTCCCTCTTAGCCATGCAGCAAATGCTAGCTCTGACAAGGATTTGTAACAGCCCAGATTATAAAGGGAAAGCGAGTGGCTAACCGAGCTCTGCTGTGAACACAGGGATTTCCTACATGGCGGATTAACTCCTGTTCTGCCCGAAGAAATAAACACATTTAAAATGAAGGAGAAGTGCTTCTCGGCACTGGAGTAGGAGCAATCAGATGCTGCGGTCTTCTGTCTCCACACTGTCGCGGTAACCCCGTGACACTTGTGTTTCCATGTGCAAATGAGAATAAGGATGATCCCTCTACACTGTAACATCCCTTCAGATAGTTGTAGACAGCAGTTACCGTATATACTCGAGTATAAGCCGAGATTTTCAGCCCAAATTTTTGGGCTGAAAGTGCCCCTCTCGGCTTATACTCGAGTCACGGTCGGCGGGTGAGGGGGAGAGAAGTCTGAGGCATACTTACCTGCTCCCGATGCTCCTGGCGCTCCCCCTGCCCGTCCCACGGTCTTTGGTGCTGCAGCTCTTCCCCTGTTCAGCAGTCACGTGGGACCGCTCATTAAACTTATGAATATGGACTCCACTCCCATAGGGGTGGAGTCGCATATTCATTCCTATGATGAGCGGTGCCAGTGACCGCTGACAGAGGAAGAAGCTGCGGCACCCGAAGACCAGCTGTCTGGGAGAAGGAGCGGGACGCCGGGAGCAGGTAAGTATTACATATTCACCTGTCCATGTTCCACACGCCGGGCGCCGCTCCATCTTCCCGTCCTCTGGCTCTGACTGCAGGTCAGAGGGCGCGATGACGTATAGTGTGCGCGCCGCCATCTGCCTGATCAGTCAGTGCAGAGAGACGCTGGGACGGGATGCTGAGGAGCTGCAAGCAAGAGAGGTGAGTATGGCATTTTTTTTTTTTTTATTGCAGCAGCCGCAGCATTATATATACCGGTAGCACAGTTTTATATGGCACATCTATGGGGCAATAATGAACGGTGCAGGGCACTATATGGCAGAGCTTTCTATGGCACATCTATGGGGCAATAATGAACGGTGCAGAGCACTATATGGCAGAGCTTTCTATGGCACATCTATGGAGCAATAATGAACGGTGCAGAGCACTATATGGCAGAGCTTTCTATGGCACATCTATGGGGCAATAATGAACGGTGCAGAGCACTATATGGCAGAGCTTTCTATGGCACATCTATGGGGCAATAATGAACGGTGCAGAGCACTATATGGCAGAGCTTTCTATGGCACATCTATGGAGCAATAATGAACGGTGCAGAGCACTATATGGCAGAGCTTTCTATGGCACATCTATGGGGCAATAATGAACGGTGCAGAGCACTATATTGCAGAGCTTTCTATGGCACATCTATGGGGCAATAATGAACAGTGCAGAGCACTATGGCAGAGCTTTCTATGGCACATCTATGGGGCAATAATGAACGGTGCAGAGCATTCTAGATGGCACAGCTTTATATGGCACATCTATGGGGCAATAATGAACGGTGCAGAGCACTATATGGCACAGTTTTATATGGCACATCTATGGGGCAATAATGAACAGTATGGAGCATTATATATGGCACAGCCTTATATGGAGCATCTATGGAGCAATAATGAACAATATGGAGCATTATATGTGGCACAGCTTTATATGGAGCATCTATGGGGCAATAATGAACGGTATGCAGCATTATATGTGGCACAGCTTTATATGGAGCATCTTATGGGGCAATAATGAACGGTTTGGAGCATTTATTTTTGAAATTCACCGGTAGCTGCTGCATTTCCTACCCTAGGCTTATGCTCGAGTCAATAAGTTTTCCCAGTTTTTTGTGGCAAAATTAGGGGGGTCGGCTTATACTCGAGTATATACGGTAAGTCTCCTCTTAGCCTTCTTTTTGTGCATGTTCACCATTTTGGTAGCTTTTCTCTGAACTTGCTCCAGTTTTTCAATGTATTTTTTAAAATGTGCCCAGAGCTGGACACAGTATTCCAGATGTGGCCTGACCAAGGAGGAGTATAGGGGGATAACTAGTTTACGTAATCTAGACTCTATGCTTCTCTCAATGCATCCTAGAACTATTTGCCTTTTTTGCTGCTGCATCACACTGTTGACTCGTGAGGGTCCTTCAAAGGTTCTACTGGCCTTGGTGTCACCGGGAGATTGTTAGTTATTGTCAGTCCTGTTCTACATGTCAGTTAACTGTTCTTGTGTCCCTCTTTTGCAGTCCTCTAGTTCCGTTATTCATTATAGAAGTCCCATTTGACCGGATTGCCATGGACATTGTAGGACACTTTTTTAAGTCTGCCAGAGGCCACCAATACATCTTGGTGGTAATGGACTATTCAACACGGTACCCGGAGGCGGTACCACTTAGGAACTCCTAAGCCATGACTATAGCCTGAGAGCTAGTCCATATTTTCTCCTGGACAGGCTTGCCCAGGGAGATTCTAACGAATACCCAACTCAAGACTTCTGTGTACCATCCACAGATGGATGGACTCGTGGAAAGGTTCAACAAGACCTTGAAGTCTATGCTGAAGAAGGTCGTGGAAAAGGATGGCCGGGACTGGGATTGCCTGTTACTGTACCTTCTGTTTGTTATCGAACATGTGGCCCAAATGCAAGACAGTATCTCGAGTGTAATGCCGATTGTGAGGGAGAGCCTTCTTCAAGCACAAGAAGCTCAGGCGTTGGTCCACAATTGGTCGTCAAGACAGATAGTTTAGCCCTGGAGATCAGGTGTTGGTGTTGATCACCACAGTGGAAAGTAAATTCTTGGCTAAGTGACAAGGGCCATACAAGGTGGTTGAAAAGTTGAGTGATGTCAGCTAGAAGGTCAACCAACCAGGGAGAAGGAAGCCATACCAGGTCTACCACATTAATCTGCTGAAACCTTGGTGAGACAGGTATCCGGTGGAAGCAACCTGCCTTTGGGAGAATATGAAGCCAGGGTCGAGGATGTCAAAGTGGCAGAGACACTATTGCCGGCCCAGAAACAATAGTGACGTGAGTTGCTTTAGCGGAACTGGGACCTGTTTCCGGAGTTACCAGGATGTATGCAGGTTGTGGAGTACGAAATCCTGATGGAACCGCATGTGAGGGTGAACCAAAAGCCGTATTGGATTTCTGAAGCCCACCGTGAGGTGATCCCCAAGGAGGTGAGAATGTTGAGCCTGGGCATCATCAAGGAGTCATAAAGTAGCTAATTTAGCCCTATTGTCCTTGTGCTTTTTAGGTCCATCATGACGTCTCTTGAGGCCTAGTAAGCCCTGGAGGTATCTAGGATAACAGTCAGCATAGGTGAATACTGGCTGCCATGGAGGACCTGGACATCACAATTCCAATTGCTTATCTTTGGGCCTCATTCAGACATCCAATTTTCACGTACAAGTGCTTTGTTTGGTTTTCATGGGTAGCACTCATATCTGTGATAGTCTGTGATCATTCACATGTCCTGGATTTTATCGCGGTCCGTGGAAAATCACAGAGACACGACTGATTTTGATCTGAAGGTCAGATTAAAATCGACTGTGCAAGTCTATGAGTCCATGAAAAAATCGTACCTTACGCGGATGACATCATGGACTGAAGGAAGAAGGTGGAGAAACTTTTTTTTCTTCTTGTTCGAGAAAAACTGATCAAACTCTGATAAAAATAATCAGTCTGCTTTTCTCGTACGTGAGAAAAACTCAAGTCCGTATGAGCCCTTAGTAATATATTTTTTAATAAGTTTGGATGGATTTTTAGCCTCTAGACATAAACAAGTATGTTCCTGTTTGCTGACGGCAAATCTCGGTCACTGTGAGAAATTAAAATGCAAAGTAAATTAGAAAGTTGTAGAACTTTTAGGCTAGGTTCACATTGCGTTAGTGCAATTCATTTAGTGGATACGCTAATGGATTGCGCTATTGCAATGTCCAAAAAGGATTGCGTTCGGCAATCCTGCTAGCGCAGGTGCCCAATCTGCGCTAGCGAGGAAAGGACCCTGAACGCTGCAAGCAGCGTTCGAGGTCCGTCCGAAACTAACGGCACATCGCAGACGCATGCCAAAAATGGAATACGTTTGCGATGCGTTAGGGAGCCGTTAGCACATTGCAGTCAATGGGTGCGCTAACGGATCCGTTACATAGCATTAATTGCGACAATTGCGCCATGTAACTGAGTCCGTTAGCGGGCACCCACTAACGCAATGTGAACCTAGCCTTACACCCATGAGATGAGGACTGGTGGCAACTACGCAAAATGATAGTTATTGCAACCACTTGGGTAAAGATTTTATATTCATGTTGGTGTCGTATAGTAGCTGAAATGTGATATTTTCACTAAAAAAAAAGAAATCTGGAAAAAGGGGGCAAACCTCATCCAGTTCTGAGACTCAATCTAAAGCCATTGAGCAGCCATACCTCCTGTATCATTACAGGGTAAAGAGTGTGGAGAAAATAAGTAAGCACAGAGCGGCATGTTGTGCCGGGTGCTCTCCATTGTGCATCATCTCGGTCCTTTCAATAGACTTATCGCTTTCTAATGAGCTCTGGTCCCCGTATTATCTCGTATATAATTTGTAAACACACACAGGCGCCCATAAACTATATGGAGTGCTCCCGCAACAATGCAAACATTTTCTGTTTATCACCAAACATTTCATTTATCCCATTACACGCTGAAAGAATTATTATCTCTCCTGTTGCAGCAAAATAAAAAAATGCGCAAAAAACACGGCTTTTTTTTATCCTTTCTCCTCTAATAGAATTCTGTTTTGGAAATGTATTTTGGTATTATAAGGTTCCACTTTCTAGTGAGTACGGTTCAATCAGTGATCTAAAAGGCACTTAAATGCTTTGAACAAGACACATAAAAAGCTTTTTATTGCAAGCGCTTTGCTGTATGTACCAATTTTGACATTGATCTCATTCCATGTCGGGGTATTTTGGAAGCAGCCCATAGCATATAAAATCGCATGGTGGCTTTTGATCTCCAGCTGGTGATTAAACCACATGATGGAAGTTAGAAATATTCTTGTGCCCATTAGCATACCCCTAAAACAGTTCTGTGATAAATGCAGCAGTGGCTTCCTTTTTTTTCCCCCTAATAGGAAACATTTACATAGAGGAGATCACAAAGTTACACCTGTTTATTTACATTACTGAGTAATGGAGCGCGGTGGATGGCGGTGAATTCATTAATACGGCTGGGCTTCCCTAAACGAGGCACTGCAGAGAATCCGACTTCTCTCTACGGTTATGTAAAACTTTACATATATAACATGCTCACACAGGAAAAGTTTATATGTACTTCTGTGTTTCACTTTCTCACAGTGTCTCTGCTGGCTGTCAGTGAATAGGATCAGTCTTGCTTACATCTAGAAGCAGAACTCAACCACTAGGCACCAATGCTGTTCAAGGTCCGGTAACCACACATATACTTGGCTCTCTTTAGGAGTTTTGGAAAGAATTTTGGAGACGTTTTTTTTTAACTTAAAGAGGTTGTCCAGGACTATTATATACATATTTATTTTACTATGGGCTTAAACGCTAACAGGCAGGTAGTTACTAACAGAGGCCTGTTTTCAACAACTGCTCCTGCCGGCGATTCACCTGCACCACATCAACAGAGCAGCTCTTCTTCCGGGCTGGTCTGCCAACGGAGCGTGACTGCCAACATGCTGCTGATTTACAACCGACTCCCCACAGCTATGCAGCGGGGAGCTGGCTGACAATCAGCATGACATTGGCTGTCACACCCTGTCAGCAGAACTTAGCGGACGAGAAACCACTGTTCTGTCGACGTGACATCACTGGAAGCTGCTAAATCACCGAAAAAGTGTTAATATCTTAAGAATGGCTGCAAACTTCAATAAGCAGTAATTGAATTAAAAGCAATAAGTGCTTTTTTATGAGCTCTATCCAACAATATCCATTTATGAAGATGGGAATAGCATTTTAAGGCAAATACACAGGATACCTTATAAATGAGTGGTAAATTTTTGTCCCACCATTGGAACTTGCATTTACATTGTTTGGAAATTCTGACTGCCTTATCAGTGAAAGCAGCTCATGATGGGACACCGTTCTCCATGTAGATGTCTGCATCGTCAGTACATTTACGACGTGTTTGTACCAAGTGTGAAAGTTATTGGGGTCCCACTGATACCGAGAATTGGAATGTTACAGGGTCCTGTCTGAAATTAGCTACGGCGTAGCAAATCGTTTTTACTTTGTCCAAGTTCATACATTCGTGAAACGCCCAGGTAGGAGCCCAGTCTGAAACTTCACTTGCCAATATGAGGATATACACATCAGCTATAGGTTTTGCATTCAGAGAGGAGGACTATTTTGTGTCATTAGCTGGGGTTTTTCCTTTTAAAGAAGATAATTAAATCAGTCCTCAGCCCCAGTGTCTCGAGATCAGAGCTCGGGGACTGAATTTTAATGCACTATACATTAGGAAATGGAGGGTCTAGATGAGCTCTTGTCACTTGAGCCATATTTCATGTAATGGCACTAAACCCATTTAATGGAATCCACAATTGTTATTCGAGACACCTTTTTGATGTCTTACATTATATCTTGACTGATGTTTAAATATAAAACATAAAGGATTCATACGTCTCTGAAATGTAAAGAAGAAGTAATAGTAGAGCATGAAAATGTAAAGAAAGGGGTTGAATGTCTACTACTTATGCTATGCTGTATTTTTCGTTAGCGTGTTTGTCATCAATGGTTTATTGACATTACATATGACCTCCTTCCCCCAAGAGAAAGCCAGAATACTGCTCCCATTTTGGAGGAGCTGTGAAAAATAGCAGTTTTTGCTCTTATTTTTTTCCTATTGCTCCCCTGACTATTCTTTTTTTTAGTATTTTGTTTTAAATCCACCATAAGGTCCCAGAGATATGGACCTTTTTATTTAGTGTGTTTCCTAGGGGGAGTGGCTCATAGGGCAATTATGCAGAGCAGCCCCTAGACACGCCCCATAGAATCCTGTGAGCTACACCCCTTTATATTAACCATAAAAGTATCTCTGGAATCATATGGCGGATTTAAAAAAAAAAAAAAGACACCAAAACAATACTCAGAAGCGGCAAGAATTTAATAATAGCAACGCAAAAGCTAGGTGGCAGAGTTTTGGAAGTATGTCCACTCCAAAAAAAAAGGCTGAAAAACTCTTGAAAGACTAATGCTATTTCTTTCTACTGTAAAACTGCTTTGATGTTCACATTTTCAGTCTTTTGCGCTGTTTTACCACTTTGGATTTTGAAAAAGTCTTGGTCCGAAAAAAAAAAAAAAGGACGTGCATGTCAGTTCTTTGGGGAGGCTCCGTCCTAGTGGAAAATGCTCTGAATTAGGCACCGTCCAATTAAAAGTCTGCACAAAAAAGAAAACACTTCAGAAAAAAAAAATCTCCAAAACATATGTACACACAACCAGGGATTGAAGCTTGAGGAGGCCAATTTGCATATTCCAGGTGCCTTCTGGGATAAGCGAAGAGTCTCCCTCAGCAAGAAGATCGTTGGGTACAGCTGGGACCAGCTGCTTGGAAGGCATCGCCAACGGGGCACTGTAATTTTTGCTTCTAGGACATTATTGCAAGAAAGCTTGGCTGATTGAGTAGATTACACAAGAAGGAAAAAGCACAGCAGATCACAAAAGAAGGAAGACACACAGTAAGCAGTATCTAAGAGCAACATGGCAGATGTGATAACCTACATTGTGAGCTGCAACATGTGTTACATGTTCATAGATCGACCAGAAGAAGAAGAATCCAACTTCACCTGCCAGAACTGTAGACTACTGGCCCTTTTAGAAGAAAAGGTGCGGGGTCTGGAAGAAAGAATTGCAACATTGAAACTCATCAAAAAAATGAAGACTTCCTAGACAGAACAGAAGCATCTCTACTGGTCACAGAAGGTGAAGAAAGTGTCAGAGAACCTCCAAAAGCAGACGAGTGGAAACGTGACCAAAAGAAGCAAGAAGACCATGTCTATATCACCAACCACACAACTGAGAAACCGATACCAAGGCCTTGTGGAGGATGAAGATGGCACACCTAAGGATGAGGCACTATCAGAAAGCAAAAAAGAAAAGGGCACACAGCAACACCCAGAAGTGACAACAAAAAGTACAGCCAAGAATCGAAGAAGAGTAATAAGTGGTGGGAGACTCACTACTGAGAGGCACAGAAGCAGCCATCTGCAGACCGGACATGACCGCAAGAGAATATACTTGCGAGATGTACACTGCTCACAAAAGCTCCTTGATCGTTCTCTCGGCCATGACATTTTAATGGACACTTAATAATGACAAGTCAAGTTCCAGTTCGGTGAGTGCCTTCCTCTTTTTTTCTTCGTCTTGCAAGTATATGGCCTTATTTCAAGCTTCCTGGAGGAGCACCCGGTAACTGGAGGTGAATGATTTATAGTGTTTTCCCTAATAAATACACCTGATTTGCATGCAAGCTGAAGGTCGGCATGTGGAAGGCAGTGCCGCCCACTTTTTTGTTTCTTGTTTAATAACCGCAAGAGAAGTATGCTGCCTCCCAGGTGCGAAGATCAAGGATGTGACCGATAGGATACCAAAGCTCATCAGTTCCACGGACGTCCACCCATTTCTTCTGATACATGTTGGCACCAATGACACGGCAAGGAAGGACCTACCAACATGCAAAGACTTTGAAGAGTTGGGGAAGAAAGTAAAGGAACTGGATGCACAGGTAGTTTTTTCTTCTATCCTTCCAGTAAACGGGCATGGCACCAGGAGATGGAACAGGATCCTTGATGTGAACATCTTGCTAAGACGATGGTTCAGACTACAAGGATTTGGATTCCTGGACCACGGTGTGAATTACCTGTATGATGGACTCCTCACCAGAGACGGACTACACCTCAACAAACCTGGGAAACCCACATTTGCCAGAAAACTCGCTTCACTCATCAGGAGGGCGTTAACCTAAAAGAAGAGGGGATTGGAAGAAAAACGTTAGACATGTACATAATGCCAGAATATATACTGATGAAGGATATGAGGTGCGGCAAAAAAGACCCATGACAACATATTCCGATGGGAGGTAAGAAAATTTCTAAAACAATCCACAGGGAGGAGATTGGAACAAAACAAAATCCTCTAAACTGCATGCTTGTAAATGCCAGAAGCCTGACAAGCAAGATGGAAGAACTAGAAGCAGAAATATCTACAGGTATCTATGACATAGTGGGAATAACCGAGACATGGTTTGATGAAAGCTATGACTGGGCAGTTAACTTACAGGATTACAGTCTGATTAGAAAGGATCATAAAAATCGGAAAGGAGGAGAAGTTTGTATTTATGTAAAGTCTTGTCTAAAGTCCACTTTAAGGGAGGATATTAGCTAAGGGAATGAGGATGTTGAGTCCATATGGGTCGAAATACATGGAGGGAAAAATAGTGACAACATTCTCATTGGGGTCTGTTACAAACCCCCAAATATAACAGAAATCATGGAAAGTCTACTGCAATGCAGATAGATGAAGCTGCAACCCATAATGAGGTCCTGGTTATGGGGGACTTTAACTATCCTGATATTAACTGGGAAACAGAGACCTGCAAAACCTATAAACGTAACAGATTTCTGCTAATAACCAAGAAAAATTATCTGTCACAATTGGTGCAGAATCCAACCAGAGGAACAGCACTTTTAGACCTAATACTATCTAATAGACCTGACAGAATAACAAATCTGCAGGTCATCGGGCATCTAGGAAATAGCGACCACAATATTGTACAGTTTCACCTGTCTTTCGCTAGGCGGACTTGTCAGGGAGTCACAAAAACACTGAATTTTAGGAAGGCAAAGTTTGACCAGCTTAGATAATCCTTTAATCTGGTTGACTGGGGCATGGTCCTCAGAAATAAGAATACAGATAAATGGGAAATGTTTAAAGGGAAGGTGCCATCAAAAAAAATTTTTTTTTCAGAAATTGTAAAAATGTAAAGAATTAATGATTACATTTTCTTAAAAAATATAATCAGTTGTTTATAATTTAGTAAAATATGAAAAATAATTTGAAAAGTTTTGGAATTTCCACTTTTCAACACTAGGGGGAGCAGCTGCTGAAATTTCAGAAAAACCTAGTGTACAAATAGCTCACATTACTGCACTGCAGTAATTATGGGCGGAGTCTGCTGACGTGTGTGATGTCTCCTCTCCTCCCCTTCTGGGTGTTTGCTAAGGGATTAGAGAGGATGATATTCAGGAACCCAGTAAGCAGCCATTTTGTTGGTGACTGCATAGTATGGCTGCCGTCACACTATCAGTATTTGGTCAGTATTTTACCTCAGTATTTGTAAGCCAAAACCAGGAGTGGAACAAATAGAGGAAAAGTATAATAGAAACATATGCACCACTTCTGCATTTATCACCCACTCCTGGTTTTGGCTACAAATACTGAGGTAAAATACAAACCAAATAATGATAGTGTGAAGGCAGCCTTATACTGACAAGTAGACAGTCACCAAGGATGGCAGGCAGCAAAAGGATTCTGGGAGATATGTGGTGGAGGGAGCAGGGTGACAGCAGCACAGAGTATTTCAGGAGAGCAGTGTGCTGGTCTATAGGGGCCCCCTGTTTGGTGCGCGGAGCAGCCAGGGATTGTACATAGAGCGCTGTCTTTTATACACATGGATGGACCGTCTGCTCCACAGAAATCCAGGAAACATTTCTGCGGATTGATGGCCTGGTCTGATCCAGACTTTGCATGCAGACCCCATTCCCCTCCTCAGATCCTGTCTTCTCCATCCTGTCCTGGCGATGTGTGAAAGCGAGGCGACAGGCGCAGTCTGGGGTGACGCTGGGAAGGAAATGTAGCCATATAGTAACGATAAAAATGAGTCCCCTCTCTTCAGCTGCCTCACCAGCCTTCCCCTGACTGCACCTAACTGGAGGTCATGCTTTACCCTCTATTACCCCAGACCCGCGTGCAGGTGCTCAGCCAGAACCACCATAGAATGGGTCCACTTTCTGAAGATAATACTGCCATAGTGTTCTCGCATAATACCGCCATATAGATCACACACAATACTATCAAATAGATCACACAATACTGTCATACAGTTCTCACATAGTACCACCATATAGATCACACATAATACCGCCAGTGTTCTCACATACCACCATATAGATCACACATAATACCGCCAGTGTTCTCACATACCGCCATATAGATCACACATAATACCGCCAGTGTTCTCACATACCACCATATAGATCACACATAATACCGCCAGTGTTCTCACATACCACCATATGCTTCTCACATAATACCGCCATATAGATCACCCATAATGCCGCCACATAGATCTCACATGTATTGTAAATAAAGACTCGGCCAGAATAAAGTCCTTTATTAATCTTTTTTATACCATACTGAACGCATAATCCTCGACTCCCTCATCTCCCACAACAAAAATAATAAACCACAATGGGGAAAGACACGCAGGGGGGAGAGGAGTGCATAGGAGAGGATTAGATACTGACTGCTGAGCCGTGTATCTAATCCTGTCCTGTGTGATACTGTGCTGCGCCGTGTATCTAATCCTATCTTGTGTGATACTGTACACAGGACAGGATTAGCTACACAAGACTAGATTAGCTACACAGGACAGAGGTAGCAGTGGTAGATGGTATATAGAGGCAGGCAGCAGTGGTAGATGGTATATAGAGGCAGGCAGCAGGGGTAGATGGTATATAGAGGCAGGCAGCAGTGCTAGATGGTATATAGAGGCAGACAGCAGTGGTAGATGGTATATAGAGGCAGACAGCAGTGGTAGATGGTATATAGAGGCAGGCAGCAGTGGTAGATGGTATATAGAGGCAGGCAGCAGTCGTAGATGGTATATAGAGGCAGGCAGCAGTCGTAGATGGTATATAGAGGCAGGCAGCAGTGGTAGATGGTATATAGAGACAGGCAGCAGTGGTAGATGGTATATAGAGGCAGGCAGCAGTGGTAGATGGTATACAGAGGCAGGTAGCGGTGGTATACAGAGGCAGGTAGCGGTGGTATACAGAGGCAGGTAGCGGTGGTATATAGGGGCAGGTAGCAGTGGTATATAGGGGCAGGTAGCAGTGGTATATAGGGGCTAGTAGCAGTGGTATATAGTGGCTAGTAGCAGTGGCATATAGGGGCTAGTAGCAGTGGTATATAGTGGCTGGTAGCAGTGGTATATAGGGGCTAGTAGCAGTGGTATATAGGGGCAGGTAGCAGTGGTATATAGGGGCAGGTAGCAGTGGTATATAGGGGCTGGTAGCAGTGGTATATAGGGGCTAGTAGCAGTGGTATATAGGGGCTGGTAGCAGTGGTATATAGGGGCTAGTAGCAGTGGTATATAGGGGCTAGTAGCAGTGGTATATATTGGCTGGTAGCAGTGGTATATAGGGGCTAGTAGCAGTGGTATATAGGGGCAGGTAGCAGTGGTATATAGGAGCAGGTAGCAGTGGTATATAGGGGCTAGTAGCAGTGGTATATAGGGGCTGGTAGCAGTGGTATATAGGGGCTAGTAGCAGTGGTATATAGGGGCAGGTAGCAGTGGTATATAGGAGCAGATAGCAGTGGTATATAGGGACTAGTAGCAGTGGTATATAGGGGCAGGTAGCTGTGGTATATAGGGGCTAGTAGCAGTGGTATATAGGGGCAGGTAGCAGTGGTATATAGGAGCAGGTAGCAGTGGTATATAGGGGCTGGTAGCAGTGGTATATAGGGGCTAGTAGCAGTGGTATATAGGGGCAGGTAGCAGTGGTATATAGGAGCAGGTAGCAGTGGTATATAGGAGCAGGTAGCAGTGGTATATAGGGGCTAGTAGCAGTGGTATATAGGGGCTGGTAGCAGTGGTATATAGGAGCAGGTAGCAGTGGTATATAGGGGCAGGTAGCAGTGGTATATAGGGGCTGGTAGCAGTGGTAGGTGGTATATAGGAGCAGGTAGCAGTGGTGGATGCATAAGAAAATAAAAACCCTGTACTTACCTTCAGTCCTCTCCCAGGAAGTGCTGAGTCATGTTCAGGGCAGAGCAGTGTGACGATCTCCCTGCTCTGCTCTGAACAGGTCGGCAGTGAGCAGTGATTGCAGCCTGTGCTGTAATACTAAGTACAGGCTGCAATCACAGCTCCTGGCTGCAGATACTCACTCCGAACCTCTTTTCCCAGCAGCAGCTTCTCCCTGGCAGCTGCTGCTATGATCGCACACACTGAGCTGTGTGTGCGATGACAGAGGAAAAAAACAAAATGGCCGCGATCTCCTCTCACAGCTGTGACGTAGCAGCCCAGAGGGCGTGCCCAAGTCACAGCTGAGAGGCAGGAGAAGTGGTCGGAGCCCGACTGTTGGCTCCTATGCCCATGGCTGCCGTAAGTCAGGTGTGCAAGTGTCGTGTCCAGACACTTACACCCACACTAATGAAAATGGTGGCCTCCAGTGGCAAAAGTAAAAATGAATAAATAAAAAAGTATTATAGTACTACATTTACTTTTGTATTAAAAATAATTGATTATATAATCAATAATTATTAATACAAAAACTAAAATCACGGCACCCTCCCTTTAAGAACATCCTAAACAGGCACTGTAAGCAGTTTATACCATGTGGGAATAAAAGGACAAGAAATAGGAAAAACCCAATGTGGCTAAACAAAGAAGTTAGAGGGGCAATTAACAGTAAAAAAGAAAGCATTTAAACTACTAAAGCAGGATGGAACTGCTGAAGCTCTAAAAAACTATATGGAGAAAAATAATTTATATAAAAAACTAATTAAAGTTGCCAAAAAGGAAACAGAGAAGCACATTGCTAAGGAGAGTAAAACTAATCCTAAACTATTCAACTATATCAATAGTAAAAGAATCAAAAGTGAAAGTGTAGGCCCCTTAAAAAATTGTGAGAAAAGAATGGTTGTAGATGACAAGAAAAAGCTAACATATTAAACACCTTCTTCTCCACGGTATTCACGGTGGAAAATGAAATGCCGAGAGACAAAGAAAACCCTATATTAAGGGTCACCAATCTAACCCAAGAAGAGGTGCGAAACCGGCTAAATAAGATTAAAATAGATAAATCTCTGGGTCCGGATGGCATACACCCACGAGTACTAAGAGAACTAAGTAATGTAATAGATTATAATATTATTTCATATATTTAGGGACTCAATAGCGATGTGGTCTGTTCCACAGTACTGGCGCATAGCAAATGTGGTACCAATATTCAAAAAGGGCTCTAAAAGTGAACCTGGAAATTATAGGCCAGTAAGTCTAACCTCTATTGTTGGTAAAATATTTGAAGGGTTTCTGAGGGATGTTATTCTGGATTATCTCAATGAGAATAACTGTTTAACTCCATTTCAGCATGGGTTTATGAGAAATCGCTCCTGTCAAATCAAACCAATCTAATCAGTTTTTATGAAGAGGAAGAGGTAAGCTATAGACTGGACCAAGGTGAGTCATTGGACGTGGTATTTCTTGATTTTTCCAAAGCTTTTGATACCGTGCCACACAAGAGGTTGGTACACAAAATGAGCTTGCTGGGTCTGGAGGAAAATGTGTTTAAATGGGTTAGTAACTGGCTCAGTGATAGAAAGCAGAAGGTGGTTATAAATGGCATATTCTCTAACTGGGTCGCTGTGACCAGTGGGGTACCGCAGGGGTTGGTGATGGGACCTATTCTCTTCAACATATTTAGTAATGTAGAAGGTTTACACAGTAAAATATCAATATTTGCAAATGATACAAAACTATGTAAAGCAGTCAATACAAAAGAAGATATATCTACAGATGGATCTGGATAAGTTGGAAACTTGGGCCGAAAACTGGCAGATGCGGTTTAACAATGATAAATATAAGGTTATACACATGGGAAGGAGGAATCAATATCACCATTACACACTGAATGGGAAACTACTGAGTAAATCTGACATGGAGAAAGACTTGGGGATCCTACTTAATGATAAACTTACCTGGAGCAGCCAGTGCCAGGCAGCAGCTGCCAAGGCAAACAGGATCATGGGGTGCATTAAAAGAGGTCTGGACACACATGATGAGAGCATTATACTGCCTCTTTACAAATCCCTGGTTAGACCGCACTTGGAGTACTGTGTACAGTTTTGGGCACGGGTGCTCAGGAAGGATATATAGGAACTAGAGCGAGCGCAAAGGAGGGCAACAAATTTAATAAAGGGAATGGGGAAACTATAATACCCAGAGAGATTAGGGAAATTAGGATTATTTAGTCTAGAAAAAAGGCGAATGAGGGGCGATCTAATTAGCATGTATAAGTATATAAGGGGACAAAACAAATATCTCTCCGAGGATCTGTTTATACCAAGGAAGGTGACGGTCACATGGGGCATTCTCTGCGTCTGGAGGAGAGAAGGTTTTTCCACCAAAATAGAAGAGGATTCTTTACTGTTAGGACAGTGAGAATCTGGAATTGCTTGCCTGAGGAGGTGGTGATGGCGAACTCAGTCGAGGGGCTCAAGAGAAGCCTGGATGTCTTCCTGGAGCGTAACAATATTTTATCTTACAGTTATTAGAATCTTTAGAAGGACGTAGATCTGAGGATTTATTCTGATGGAATATAGGCTGAACTGGATGGACAAATGGCTTTTTTCAGCCTTGCTAACTATGTTTCTATGTTTTTCAGATTGCAAAAAACGACATTATTGTACTCATGTTCAGTCTTTTATTAATTGTTTTAACCACATTGGGGCTCAGAAACCAAAGTAGCATTTTCATTCTTTGGGCGGCTTCCGCTAGTTACAATTTAAATTGCAGAATAAAAGCCACCACAAAAATTATGCCAAAACCGCCAGCGAAGCCACTTCAGGAAAAAGACTGCCTGCTTTTGTGTGAAGAGGACTTGCCTAGAAAAACATTGACAATTGCGCCTGCATGTCACGTGCACATATCCAAACTCTTCTGCTTCATGAACCAAAAATTCCACAAATGAGCATTTTATTAAGTGGCTTCCAATTGAAAACATAATTTTTGATCACCTTAAAAAAAACAGTGTGCACAAATCCTCAAATGTCACTGACAAGCAGAATTTAAGTGGCGTGATTCACATCAGAGTCTGTGGGGTGCCATCACAGCCAGATTTTTTGCAAACTTTATACTTTCTTGAAAAACATCCTGGGCTCCATAGGAGTTTGTACATTTCACTAATTAGATATGTACTATAGTTCTTCTGGTTCTCAATGTCTCTTATCCCATGTGCAAGGAACTGCAGTAGTTTAGGTATCTATGGTTACGACCACTAGCAACTAGTTAACTAACCGTCACTTTATGAGTGGTCGCAACCATGGATACCTAAGCTACTGCAATGCCCTGCACATGGGGTAAGCAACACTGCATATCAGAAGAATTATAGCACGTTTCTAATTGGAGGTATTTGCTAATATTATTATTATTACACCTACTACATATTGGGAAAGGATCATGGAGATGGGAATACCCCTTTAAGGGACTAAAAAATATACATTATTTAAAAAAAAGTTTTTAATAACATGAAAAAAATGGAATCATCATCTTCCTTAGCCCTTTAGAAAAATAGAGAAATTTATAAAATGAGTTAAGAGAAAAAAATAGAAACAAAATTGGTGTTTTTCAGTCACTGTACTTTCCCCACAAAATGCAATTACAGGCGATCAACACTTTGTATGTAGCCAAAATGATAACATGGTTTCAAGTCTTAGAAAATTACCATAAATATATATTTTTTACAACATTATTAACTTTTTTTTACCAATAAAATAGTAAAAAAAAAAAAAAAACACATTTGGTTTCACCATAATCGCACTGATCTGAAGAATCGTATTACCTGGTCATTTTTACCGCATAATTAACGCCTTAAAAACAAAACAAACAATGGAAGGATTGCATTTTTCTTTTTACTATTTAACCGCACATTAATTTTTTTCCTCCTATTTTTTAGGACATTTGCACTTTGGTCCTGTTTTATATGGTCATTAGGAGCGAGTGAGGCCATATCAAAAAGTCATCAAAACTTTTATGACACACCAGGACATGTTTAAGCGCTAGATGGGGGCAAAACGGCCATAGTCCACAAGCTCTCCTGCATACTGCATAGATGTCCCGAAGATTTGAGAAATAAAGGACTTTCTATTTTAAAGGATTGGTGAGTGCTGTTCTTTCTCCTTCTTTAACCCCTTTATCTCCAAGGGTGGTTTGCACGTTAATGACCTGGCCAATTTTTACAATTCTGACCACTGTCCCTTTATGAGGTTGTAACTCTGGAACACTTCAACGGATCCCGGTGATTCTGACACTGTTTTCTCGTGACATATTGTACTTCATGATAGTGGTAAAATTTCTTTGATATTACCTGCGTTTATTTGTAAAAAAAAAAATGTCCAGCTTTGAATTTGCATGCTCTTAGATCACACAGATATGTCACACAAAATACTTAATAAGTAACATTTGCCACATGTCTACCTTATATCAGCACAATTTTTGAGCCAAATTCTTTTTTGTAAGGGAGGTATATGGGTTTAAAGTTGACCAGCGATTTCTCATTTTTAAAACACCATTTTTTTTTGCGACCAGATCACATTGGAAGTCACTTTGAGGGGTCTACATAATAGAAAATACCCAAAACTGACACCATTTGAAAAACTGCACCCCTCACGGTGCTCAAAATCACATTCAAGAAGTTTATTAACACTTCAGGTGCTTCACAGGAATTTTTGGAATGTTTAAAAAAAAATGAACATTTAACTTTTTTCACAAAAAATTTATTTTAGCTCCAATCTGTTTTATTTTACCAAGTGTAACAGTAGAACTGGGGCCCCAAAAGTTGTTGTGCATTTTGTCCTTAGTACGCTGATACCCCAAATGTGTCAACCGGAGCACCGTTTGACTTTTCAACGCAGAATCGGCTGGAATTGAGATCAGATGCCATGTTGCGTTTGGAGAGCCCTTGATGTGCCTAAACAGTGGAAACCTCCCACAAGTAACTCCATTTTGGAAACTAGACCCCAAGGAACTTATCTAGATGTGTTGTGAGAACTTTGAACCCCAAAGTGTTTCACTAAAGTTTATAACGTTTTGCTGTCAGAAGGTCTTTGGTCACTTTGATGAGTGCAGTTTCTGTCGAATGTAGGGGGCGGAAACCAGACTGTGAAGGGTCTAGGAGGGAGTGAGTGGAGAGGTAACGGGTAAGGCCGGAGTATATCAGGCGCTCCAAGAGTTTAGAGATGAAGGGGAGACTGGTCTGTAGTTGTTTGTGCAGGATGGGTTGAGGGAGGGTTTCTTTAGTAATGGAGTAATGATAGAGTGTTTGAAGGACGAGGGGAAAATGCCAGAGGAAAGGGAGAGATTAAAGATTGTAGTTAGGTGAGTTGTAATGACTGGAGAATGAGACTGGAGGAGATGTGAGGGAATGGGGTCGGTGGTGCATGTAGTCGGACGAGAAGAGGAGAGGAGCCTGGAGACTTCTTCTTCTGTGATGGGATCGAATGTGGAGAGTGAGCCAGGGGAAATGCAGGGAGGGATGGGAGTCACTGAACTTGGTGATTGGGAGCGGATTTCCTGACGGATATTATCTATTTTCTATATAAAGTGGGAGGCCAGGTCATCAGCACAAATGTCTGTGATAGGGGCTTGTGCTTTTGGCCTGAGGAGGGAGTGAAAGGTGTTAAAAAGTTTCTTGGGGTTGTTGGATAGTGAGGAGATCAGGGTAGTGAAGTAGGTCTGTTTGGCGAGGTAAAGGGCACAGTTATAGGTCCTTAACATAAATTTGAAGTGTATGAAGTCTTCTTGTGTGCGTGTTTTCCTTCATAAGCGTTCAGCACACCTAGAGCATCGCTGGAGAAATCGGGTTTGCGATGTGAGCCAGGGCTGTTTCACTCTGTGTTTGGAGGTTCTGAGGGTGAGGGGAGCTATTTGGTCAAGGGTGCTTCTAAGAGTGTCATTGAAGTGATGTACTGCCAGATCAGGACAGGAAAAAGAAGAGATTGGAATATGGTCACTAATGCAGGTAGTGGGGCAAGAAAATACAAGGAGCCTGATTACTTCTTATTCCTTGACTGGTTCAAAGACAGAGATTAAGCTTGATGCAGTGTGGGAGGGAGGAAAGTACATAGTATGAGTGGATTGGGAGAACATTTCCTATTGGATATAGTCAATTTTTTCTTTTAAATAATTATCCAGATCATTAGAGCAGAGGTCGGTGGTCGGGGCTTGAAATCGTGGATTGAGTAGGGAATAAAAAGTGTCAAAAAGATGCTTAGGATTCTTGGATAGTGAAGTAATGAGGGTGTTGAAATAGGTTTGTTTAAAGAGGTGAAAGGCAAGGGTTGTATGTTTTAAGTATAAACTTATAATGGATGAAATCTTTGGCCAGATTGGATTTTCTCCACAGACGTTCGGCGCACCTGGTGCACTGCTGAAGAAAACGTGCTTGCAGCATGTGCCAGGGTTGTTGCCGTCTGTGCTGTGGTGTTCTAGGTGTAGGAGGTGCAGCTTCATCCAGGTCACTTTGCAGGGTTTCATTATAATATTTCAGTGCAGAGTAAGGACATGAGAGGGAGGAAATTGGTGCCAATGATGACTGCAAATACCTTATGAGTTTCTGGGTGTTAATGACACGTAGATTTCTATAAGTATGGAAAGTGAGCGGGACAACAGTTATTGACAGAGAATGAAAAAGGTTGAGGTCAGAAAGCGGGAGGGGGGAGTTGATAACATCATCCCGTCTGTCTGAGAACACATGAAGAGACAGAAGGATCTGCACCTGCCTTATACACAGAAGATCTGAGGTCAGTTCTCCAAGAAGTTTGGAGCAACCTCCTGCCAAGGTTCTTCAAAAACTGGTACAGCTTTTGAAGAGCTGATGAAGGCAAAGGGAGGTCACTCCAGATATTGATGTGATTTAGATTTCACTTATTCAGTGTTTTCAGTATTTTTTGAACACCTGTCTAAAACTTTTGCACAGTGGTGTGTGTGTGTATGTGTGTGTATATATATATATATATATATATATATATATATATATGTATATTCATACACATGGTATTGTAAAGATTTTAAAGAAAACTTTATACAGGACATATCTATATATAGAGAGAGCGAGAGACATCTATGTTTATATGTCTAATACATAAAATAGACAATATATATTAACGTTAAAAATAGCTTTAAACCAATAGATTTCTGACAATGAATTTCCTTTAATAAAATGTGACCTTTTCCTTTGCCCCTGTATTTGCAGCCAGCACCCACTAGAGGGCATGGCTGCCTTTCCCAACCCTTGGTGACTAAGGCATCAGTCAAGATTTGAAGTGACAATGAAGAGATTTTCTGCTGGATTGTAAAGAGCGAACAAGGTACTTTTAGCTCAGATCGAATCCGCTCTCTTTATGTAAAGTATTCGTAATGATACCGTACATTTACTCTGGTGACGAGAAGGAACATTTCTAGCAATTTTCAAAAAGTGTTCAGAACGCACTATAACATATGGCCACGGCCTGTACAATGCGTGGCAGCCACTTATGTCACTTCTATGTATAGAACGCTAAACTGAATGCATTTTCATGTCAAGATTTTTTTTCTTTCATTACAGATTGTTTTAAGTTTACAAAGCAAATACCTAAAGGAATATGACATTTTCTTATTTCCAGATTTCCGAGGTGAAATGAAACCTTTTTTTATTTATAAATAAAATGAAGAAATGAATGCCATGATTTAAAAAGAAATCACATTAAATGGCTTTATTCTGATAACCCTGTTCTACATATTTTCTGAAGCTGTCAGGTTCAGTTATGAGATGAGCCATTTCTTATTAATTTTCACCACCTGAATTCAAATCTGACAGTAATAATTTGTAGTTTGTTCTTATTTCTATGATATCCAAGTTTTCCTTTTACTGCTACTTATAATTAGTGCATAAACGTTTCAGTACTTTGAAACTTTATTATTATTTTCACAAATATAAAGATGCAGAATATTTTGTTATGACAATTTTCTGATAATTATTTAAAGGAAACTTAGCAATTCAAATAGCTAAAACGTGTAAACACTATTGAGAATGATAAGCAACGACAGAAATTGCTGTACAACATTTGCTCCTCATTCAGGAACGACTCATTTTTGCTTGTCTCTTGCACTGCATCGGATCATCTCTTACAATTGTCCAACAGTGATCTGCAAGCATTGATGGATTCCATCTTCGTGATATCTTTTCTATATAGCCTCTATGGCTTGGTGAAATCTCCCACCGTGCTCGTTGCTCACTGCTCTGCAGTTTGGTGGTAAAAAGTCTAGATGCGAATGTAAAAAATGTTTCTTTAAGGAAATGTTACAGCCAAGATCCTTAAATGTTTCGAGATTTTTTACCAACCCTTCATAGTTTTCTACTCTTGAGTTACCACTAATGTGTTCGTGACCCATGCAGCTTTTTACTTGCCCTGCAACAAACAGAGAAACTCCTCATCTTGAAGAAGCTTACGAATCTGAGGTCCAATAAAGACTCCTTCCTTTATCTTTGCTTCACTCAACTGGAAATTTATCAATGAGATACTTAAATGCTTTTGCATTTTTATCCATTGCCTTTACAAAGTGATATGCAATGGTGGTAACAAAATCTTATGTGGTCAACAAGTGCTGGATGCAGGACATTTTTACTCTTTCCTGGCTGAAGTGAATGTTGGAAAGACCAGCGTCTTATTGTAGTAATATTCTCTTGCGTGACTATTTCACTCACACAGAAAGCAGCAGGACTTTGTGTATCTACCCTGGAGACCAAGTAATAGGGCAAACACCTTTAAGACACCACAGAACAGTCAAAAATGTTGGTAATGGTTCAGGCCCCTCAACAGCTGTTTCATGTTGTCATAGGTTTCTTTCATGTGGACAGCATAACCAACTGGAATTGAAGGTAGCACATTGCCATTATGCAGCAATACGGCTTTTGGGCTTGTTTTGGATGAATCAGTGATGAACTTCCATGCCTCTGGATTATGACTTAGCTTCAGATCTTCCATTAACCCCTTAACGACCAGAGCTATTTTCGTTTTTGCTCTCCTTCTTTCCAGAGTCATAACTTTTTTTTTTTTCAGTCAATATGGTCATGTGAGGGTCTGTTTTTTGCAGGACAAGTTGTACTTTTGAACGACACCATTGGTTTTAACATATCATGCACTGGAAAAAAAATGGCTTCATTTTCCAAGACCTACATTTTTCATGATCTGGGACTGGGTGGGGGCTTATTTTTTGTGTGCCGAGCTGACATTTTTATTGATACAATTTTGGCGTAGATACGATCTTTTGATTGCCTGTTATTGCATTTTATTGCAATGTTGCGGAGACCAAAAAAACATAATTCTGACATTTTGAATTTGTTTCTCGTTACGCTGTTTAGTGATTGGGATAATTCTTTATATTGATAAAACAGGCGATTCTAAATGCGGCGATACCGAATATGTGTATTTTTTTATTGTTTTATTTTGAATGGGGTGAAATGGGGGTGATTATTGTACTTGTTTTATTATGTATACCCCTCCTCACATGTAAAGCGCCATGGAATAAATGGCGCTATAATAATAAATAATAATAATAATAATAATAATTTGAACTTTTATATGTTTTTATTTGCTTAACTAGATGGAGGCCCGATGCTATCACATCAGGACGGCGGTAATGTCACGATGGGGGCAGGCATCCTGTGATAATCTAATGACTTTTGCATCAGGGGACTCATGTGCTTGATGCCTAAGCTTATATTCATTGATTTTGTCCCAGCAATGCTGTTGCTCTTCAAGTGTCTCATTTGCCCTTTGTTGTCTTCAACGTTGTGCCTTTGCTGCTTTCCTTTCATTGTCATTGGCGTATGTTGCATGTTACGGCGTCGAGGGATCTAAAGTGATCCTTCATGGTTAACTCAGTGATTTCCAAATTAATCTACAGGGCGTTGCCCTCAACTGAAAATGACCAGACGGAGATGAATGTCTCTGTTTGGGGGGGATCAAGCAGATCTCTGGGCCCCCGTTTATTGTCTATGACTTTTCATAGTCATAGAAATTATACTTCAACCAATGAGCATAAGAACACGTTCACAGTTCTTAACCTATAAGAATGCAGGAACAGTCTGTACGTCAAAGTCTCGTAGAACAATGCACCCTCAGTCTCATGTCCTGGCAGATTGCAACAATCAAGGTCTCATCAAGGTCTCATAACAGCTGTAAATTTTAGCCTAGTAACAAAATTTATATCAAAACAACAAAATGGAGTCGTAAAGCACAAAATGGAGAATCCTTCTTAATATATTCCTTCACATTCCCCCCTAGATAAATTTTGTTAATTAATGTCCAGCATCAGAGGCACTATCCCAAGCTATAAGCTCGAGGGGTACTGGTCTTCACATGGCTGGTGCCATGTTGCCAGCCATGGCTGTTGCGGCGTACCCGTCCCCCCTGTATACTAGAATTTACGAATAACAATTATTGATAACAGTGGTGGGGATCTTTTGAAGATAGCCATGCGCTTGGCTTCAACATCTTCATCAGGTAACTTTGTGAAATCGGTGTAGAGAAGAGCAGGGGTGGTAACGCTTTTGGTTTCATTATTAGTTGTCTTAGTGCAGAATTTCCTAATACAGACAGAAATACACCAAAGAACAAGTTTTAGTATTACATACATGACAAGGATAAAGGCAGCGATATGTAACAAACTTTGCAAGATTTCAGCTATCCAGCCCCCAAGTTCCTTAAACCAATTGGCTGGATTAAAAAAGGAGAAGGTGTCTGCCCACAGACTGTCCCTATTACGGTCATTGTCTTTATCATATTAATCTCTGAGTCTTTGAATATCTTCTAACTTTAACTTTAGAGTACTATTGGGATCTGTATAATGACAGAAAGCGGGTCCAATAACCTAACACATACCACCCTGTGCTGCTGTTAAGTAGTCCAGTACTACAGTGTGTTGATTAGTGACTATGATAAATTGGTTTTGTACAGCAACAGTAGTATTAAGTATATCCAATATATACCATATTTGATCATCTAGATATCTGTGGCCCTAAGCAATTTATCCCATATTTGTGTAATCATAGGGTAAATGAAAATAGAACTGACAATTTTATTGGCTATACCCATCTGTATTACTAATCTTTCATAATATTGTACAAACTTATTATTCAAGGGTGTTGGGGAATTTAGGCTGTCCCATGCGGTTATCAATATTATTATATGGAAATACGAAAAACCAAAACATTATGTCCCCTTATTTGCTACTAGTCTGTTTGACCAGCTTGCACTGCGATACGTGGATCCATGTCGGCCTTCCTTCTAGCTTTACTGACATAGGAGTAATGAGGAGGACTTGGTAGGGACCGTCATACAAGGGTTCTAGTCCATGTTTTCTGACATAGCTTTTCACGACCACAAAATCACCAGAAGTTGTGACAAGTATCGGTTTCTGCTTAATCTGGAAGGGAAGAAAAAAACTAAAACATGGGTGTTAGCAAGATTTTTACAAAGCTGAATAACATATTGAACAGCACGGTCAGTTTCTTCTAATAACTACTGAGGCTGGAAATTTGCAACTAGGGGCCTAGCACCAAACAATATCTCATATGGGGACAGGCCATGTTTTGCAATAGGCGTAGTATGAATGTGGTACAGTACAATGGGTAGGAGCCCTGGCCATGGAGCCGTAGTCTCCTGCATCATTTTGGTCAATTGTCCCTTCAGTGTGCCGTTCAGCCTCTCAATTTTCCCACTAGATTGTGGTTGGTATGGAGTATGGAGGGCTACAGTGGATCCAAGCATTGTCAGAACCTCCTCATACACATGAGAAGAAAAGACCGGGCCTTGGTCACTTTCGATGACTTCTGGAACACCATATCTGCATATAACTTCCATCACCAGTTTCTTCGCTGTGGTTTTTGCAGTCATGTTGGTAACAGGGAATGCTTCTGGCCAACTGAAGAACATATCAACAACCACCAGACAATATTCATACCTTCCAGACTTAGGCAACGTGATGTGGTCCACCTGGAGCCTTTGGAAAGGATAGTCAGGCTTAGCAAGATGCTTTGGGGGTACACGTTGAAGTTGACCAGGATTGCAGGTCTGACAGATGTTACATGCACGGTTGAGTGCTGTCAGGACTGTAGAAACACCTGGAGTCCAGTAGAATTTTTTTTACCAGGGCTAGGGCCTGTTTTTTCCTCGATGTGTGGACCCATGTGCCCACATGGCAATAGCAGGGTACATCCGCTTAGGGAGACACACAAGTTGGTCCTTTTTCCAGAGACCATTGTCCATACATGCTCCATCAGCCTTTCACTGCTTCACTTCTTCCTTTGGGGACATTCTCTGCATCATCATTAAACGGTCTCGCGGGGTCCGACTGAAAACCTCAGTCTGTCGTGGATGATCAGGTTCCTGTAGAGTCAGTGTTTCTTGTAACTGTTTACGCTGAGAGCGTGTGGTCACCATAGCTGGTATGGTCGGGTCAACGGGTAGGAGAGCAGCAGCGTTTGCTTGCATATCCGCAAAGGTGTTACCAACAGTCTGTGGACTACTCCTAGGACCGTGCTCCTTAACTTTGGTAATGGCCACCAGAGTAGGTAATTTGATTGAGTCCATGAGGGTTTTAACAGCTTCAGCGTTCTTCACTGGAGTCCCGGCGGTAGTAATCAACCCTCGATTGGTCCATAGGGCTCCGAAATCATGAGCAATACCAAATGCATACTGTGAGTCCGTGTATATATTAGCCTGCCTGTCTTTGGCCAGAACACATGCAGTAGACAGAGCCTGAAGTTCTGCTTCTTGTGCTGACTGTGAGGGAGGGAGTGCAGCTCCGTGCACTACAGTGTCTTCCATAGTAACAGTGTATCCGGTGTGGAATCTGCCAAAATCATCAGCATATTTTGAACCGTCTTTCAGGGCATTGTAGAGAGGTTGCATTATGCGGGATGCGTCCGGTATCCACTGACGACAATAAGTACATAGTCCAAGAAAACGCTGGAGTGCAGTCTCATCTTTCGGAAAAGGAAGGGAGCTGACGGCTATTTTTCTTTCTTCTGTGAGGTGTCTGGCACCCTGAAGGAGACAGTGACCCAAAAATATAACTTGACCAAGGCAGAACCGAAGTTTCGAGGCTGAAACCCGACAGCTCAGATCTGCCAGATACTTGAGGAGGCTAACAGTGGCAGCAATGGCTTCCTGCTCTGTTCGTGCACCCAACAAAAGATTACCCACATACTGAAGCAGCGTGACATAAGGATATTCTAACTGCCAGGGTAAAAGACACTCGCCCATATTTTTTGCAAACTGATAGGGACTGTTTTGGGCCCCTTGTGGCATAACTGTCCACGTCAATTGTCGTCCCTGATAAGTGAATGCAAACAGAAACTGGCAATCTGGGTGTAATGGAATGCTGAAGAAGGCATTGGCAAGGTCGATAACTGTGAACCAAGCAGCATCTTGAGGTATCTGGGATAAGAGTATGTGGATTAGGCACCGGAGTTTCCAGAACAGTAGCTGCATTAACTGCCCGTAGATCTTGTAAAAGCAGGTACACAGGGGGTTGTCCGGGTGGGGTCTTTTTCTTAACGGGAAACAAAGGCGTGTTACATGGGGAAACACAGTACCATTATCGAGTAACGTTTGTATTTGACCCTTGAGGCCCCGCTCCTGATCCTGTTTCAAAGGGTACTGATGGACTTTGGGAAAAGGGGCACCAGATTTGAGAAACACTTTTACTGGTTCTACAGGCGTTATTGGGGGTGGATCTGGGCCAATCAGGGCCATCATAACCGTGGAAAGGGCGTGTAAGATACACATCTCATTATGTTCATCTGCATAGAGGTTATATAACGTAAATACCATCTGACCATCATCTTGGAATTATATTCTGGAGCGGAACTGTGATAATAAGTCTGCCCCCAGTAAATTTACCGAACATGAGGGAGAGATTACGAACTGAGCAATAACTTCAGGGAAAGGTCCCACAGGGATGGGTTTTGTGAGAGTATATTTATTGGGTCTGCCATCTACTCCAATTAAAACAAGCTCTTGGTCTGAGAATTAACATGGCGAGGGAGATTCCCAGACATAGGGTTAAAAAGGGATATTGGCGTATGGGACTGGATTTGTGTAAGGGAGGAGGGCTGGAGCTGGAGTCTGGGCCACTGATAAGGAACCAGCTGAGTCCTTGTAACTGTGGGGGGGCTGAGATTGGAGCAGAAATCGCTGCGGCTACTGGTTTAACCCTTGCTTTCCCTGTTGATGCAGAGCGGGTTAAGTTCTGAATCTGAAAACCTTTTTTTTTTTCTTTACTACTTTTAATGCATCATCCGGAGTGGAAGTCTCAATATCGGGTCTGACTGACATTATTGCCTCTTTCAATTCAGATTTAAGGCCGGACATCAAAGCTACTACAAAAAGGTGTGTATGGGCTTTATTTTACAATAAGAATCCCAGATCTTTAAATACTGCCATAAGATGCCCATAGAACTTCTCGGCAGTCCAGGATATATTGGTGCCTTGGGGTTAAGGGGCATAGGGCTTATAGTCGGGAGTAGAGGCTTAACTTCCTGGGGAGGGACCATATTATCTAGCAGAGAGCCCCCCGTGTCCCAAATTTTTAATTGTTTGCTTTCCCAACACATTAATCTCAGTCACTTTCTCAGTTCCTTCTTGCACCACAAACATCCAGTTTTTTGTCATAGTAATAGACAAGTTTCCTTTTTCAATGTAACAAAAACAAATCCGAATTCACTTCCTCTGTTAATCCTTAATTTGCTATATATCAACCACTCAACTTGAAGCAGGTGAATCTTTTACCAATCTTTCAATCACACTGATAACCAAACTATCACTTACAAGTTTCCTTCTAAAACAAGGCACCATATTTTACTTTAAACTTACAATATTGTTGTTTTAAACAAAACACAGATCTCCCAGCGCGTTCTACACCAAGGACATAAAATTCAGAGAAAACACAGCTATGTGCCCCCTCCATACCAGAGACACAGAACAGATACGAATTTACAGCATTCCTCATTACAGAAAGAAGAAAGCAACAGCTTGACCTACCCCTCCCATCGGGTATCTTGAAAATCTACACACAGAAACAGAATACAGCAGTTCTCAGACTTAATTAATTTCTACAAAACCTTCATCACACAATTCACATGCCAGAACACCTTAGAAAAATCAATGATTCAGAATATTTTCCTGCATTCCTGACAGATTTCTTTTCCCGTCTTTGGGCTAACAATATCAGATTCATCACACAACTTCAAAGTCTTCTTTTTGTACCACGGAAACTGATTCTACTTTAGAGCTAAATATCCTTACTTTGTCGTGCACAATACCAGAGCAGCCGTTTTAGTTTGTTCCACTAGGTTTACCTGTCCCCCTCTGGGACAACCCAAAAACGCGGTACTCAGCGAAAGGAGGAGGGCGTCTCAAACTAACCCTCCGGATACCTCTAGAAATACACACATATATATATATATCTATATAATCCTGAGTTACGCATCCTACCCATCTTCGATCACCTCACCGCGCCTGATTCTAACAGTGATCAGGAATTCAGGATATTTTGACTATAAAGAGAATTACATCACTGGTCAATCCGGGGTGTCCGTCCCTTATGAGGTACGGTTCGAGCACTGGGCTCCCAATGGAACTACACCTCTATATGATTCCACCCAAGAATCACACCACCATCGGGGACAAACCTCAGATCCTCTTTGCAGCACAAACACAGGAAAACCACACGTCGGTCTGAACAGTATAACTGCCAACTTACCGTGGTTGTTGTGGGGGATGATCAGTCCCAATTTTCCAGTGCCTGTGTCCGGTCCTAGGGTCCTTTGCCTTGTTGTCCTCCGGGGGGCAGAGGCGTTCCTGTTTGGGGCCCCACGTTGGGCACCAACTGTCGAGGAAGGATCTAAAGTGATCCTTCATGGTTAACTCAGTGATTTCCAAATTAATCTACAGGGTGTTGCCGGCAACTGAAAATGACCAGACGGAGACGAATGTCTCTGTTTGGGGGGGATCAAGCAGATCTCTGGGCCCCCGTTTATTGTCTATGACTTTTCATAGTCATAGAAATTATACTTCAACCAATCAGCATAAGAACACGTTCACAGTTCTTAACCTATAAGAATGCAGGAACAGTCTGTATGTCAAAGTCTCGTAGAACAATGCACCCTCAGTCTCATGTCCTGGCAGATTGCAACAATCAAGGTCTCATCAAGGTCTCATAACAGCTGTACATTTTAGCCTAGTAACAAAATTTATATCAAAACAACAAAATGGAGTCGAAAAGCACAAAATGGAGAATCCTTCTTAATATATTCCTTCACAACGGAACCACTCAGCACTCAGAATATGTTGTGCAGTTATATTTATAATAGGTTCCATGTGAGATGCATGTCCCTAATGCATCAGCCCACAGGCTGCGCCCTGGGCAGAAGGGACACGATATTCCCCTTTTGTCCTCCCCCCACCTTTGTAATTCCCACAGTAAATAACGGCAGGCTCCGGCCACCTGCGGCTATTGTAATGTATGTCTGTCCTGCCACTTTTCTATTGGCCTGCCCTCTGTATCTGTGTGATATATTCTGTGTCCTGTGAGTAAAGTTTTGTCAGACTGGAAATACATGGAGAAGCAGTGATCTTTTATATGCGCCCATGTAACCAAGCAATTCCAGCCAGCGTCCTTCATTCAGACTCCAGCCAAAGCAGAGTGGACCTCCTGAAACACGGGGTGGTACTGAACTAGGTACCCCAGCTTGGTAGACCCCATTACACTGGTGGCAGACAGGGGGATATTATACCCCTTCTACAGGAGGAAAGGAATGAATGGAAAACAACTACCAGAAGTTAAAGAGGACTACAATAAGGCTATGTGCACAAGTTCAGGTTTTTTCGCGTTTTTTCGTGTTTTTTTGCAGTAAAAACGCTATAAAAATTCATTAAAAATGCATACATAATGCATCCTATCATTTAGAATGCATTCTGCATGTTTTGTGCACATGATGCGTTTTTTTCCGCGAAAAAAACGCATCGCGGTAAAAAAAGCAGCATGTTCATTAATTTTGCGGATTTTCTGCGTTTTTCCCGCTATTCTGTGCATTTGGGAAAAAACGCACAAAAAGCGTGTCAAAAACGCATGAAAAAACGTGAAAAAACCGCATGCGGATTTCTGGCAGAAATGTCCGGTTTTTGTCAGGAAAATTTCTGCAAGAAATCCTGACGTGTGCACATACCCTAAAAGATCTGGTGGAAGCCCGAGGTTTGATCGCCAGCAACAAAACAAAAGCGGATTTGATAGCAGCCATCATGGAACACGACAGTGTAGCGCCCCCCAATGTCAACGTGCAGGAGACTGAATTCCAGAGGGAGGTAAAGAACAGACTGGCATTCTATGGCCCAAACCCTGCAGTAGAGATCATGCGAGAGGTGATGGCTGATGTGCGTACTGATCTGAAGGAAAAGATGGCCGAGCGGACCAGGATAGAGCTAGCCAAGATGGAGATGGCAGAGCGGAGAGAGGAGACTCGGCGAGCAGGGGGAGCTCTGGCCTTCGACCAGGTACCTTCAACAGTAAGCCACAAAAAGATCCAGTATAATGCCTTCCGACAGTTGGGGGAGGCAGAGGAAGACATTGATGGCTTTCTGCAGGACTTTGAGCGGCAGTGTGCCCTTCATCAAGTGAAGCCGGAGGGTTCAAATTCCGGCCAGCAAGCTGACAGGCCGGGCAGCGGACGCCTATCGCACGGTACCTGATGAGGACTGTATGGACTATGAGCGGATCAAAGAAGTGATCTTGGCCCAGTATGCGCTGACACCAGAGGCATACCGCTAAAAGTTCCGTGGACTTATAAAACGTGTAACCGATACCCACGCTGAATGGGCCTGTAAATTACGGCGGTCACTGCTACAGTGAGTACAAGGGAGCCAAGCAACCACTAAGGAGGACGTTCTCCAGCTCTTCTTGTTAGAACGATTCTTTAATGGACTAAACCCCGAGACACAGGAATGGCTTCGGGACAGGCGGCCAATGACTCTTGAGAAAGCCACTCGTCTGGACGATGAACATCATGATGACAGGAGGCCTCAGTTGTCCGGATCAAAGATGGTCACTAGGGGTCCGCCCATGGACCTGGAGGGCCCCAAACCACCGAAGATTGTAGGGGGACCAGCTAGAAACCCGGCCTACCACAGTCCACCTGGGGTGCGATGCCACACCTGCCGTCAGCTGGGCCACCTGCAAAGACAATGTCCCAACCGGACTCAGCATACCCAGTGGCCAATGGCGGGAACAGCTACCTTCAGCCGGGCTGCTGTACACTGCTACCAAGGCGAAGCTGACCCGGCATTGGGGGCTACGACTAACCAAGGGGTGGAAGAGATGGAGGAAGTGCTGCATGAAGTAGACCCCGTGCAGGCAGCCCGGGCAGATAATCGACAACAGCATCGACAGGTCGTGTGGGTTAATGGGAAACGTATGCAGGGACTAAGAGATTCCGGGGCAACTTTGACCCTTGTGAAGCCTCATCTCATCCGGGACCAAGAGAAGACGGACCGGACAGTGGCAATCCGTGTAGCAGGGGGAGCTATACATCGACTGCCCACTGCCAGGATTCACCTGAACTGGGGAGTCGGGAATGACCCAGGCTGTACGTGAGAACATGCAGGAGACCCAGCGGCGCCAGCGCGTATGGTAAGATCGGAGGGCCAGAGAGCGCACCTTGGAAATAGGACGGAAGGTCCTGGTGTTAGAGCCCACTAGGCAGAACAAGTTCCAAGCTGCATGGCAGGGGCCCTACCAGGTAGTGGGGAAAATAGCCGACACGACCTATAATGTTGCCAATTGTGACGACCCCAGGGTTATCCGCATGTTCCACGTGAATATGCTGAAGCCCTACCGGGAGCGCCCTGAAGAGGTAGTGGCCATCTGTGCACCTGAAGCAGAGGATTTAGCCGGACTTCCCCTGCCAGATGTCTTAGGGGAAAGGACTCAGTCTAAAACATGGGACCAGGTACACTTGGGTGTAGACCTAGGCCCCTGGGATCGACAGCAGGCGGAGGAGTTGTTGAGGTCGCGACAGAGGATGTTTTCGGGGAGACCAGGGTACACTCGCCTGGCACAACACAAGGTTGAGACCCAGGATCAGACCCCCCTGCGACTAAACCCCTTCCGCATCCCTGAGTCTGTACGAGAGGGGATGAGACAAGAGATACAAGAGATGTTGTGTTTAGGGGTCATTGAAGAGTCAGATAGTCCCTGGGCTTCCCCCGTAGTGTTAGTGCCCAAGAAGGATGGGACTACACGGTTTTGTGTAGACTATCGTAAGCTCAATGAGAAAACAGTGACGGATGCATATCCCATGCCGCGTGTGGATGAGTTGTTAGACCGGCTGGCGGGGCAAAGTATTTGACCACCATCCATCTATTCAAAGGCTGCTGGCAGATTCCCCTTAGTCCTGACGCTATTCCCTGATATTACAGCAGGAGATCGCAGAGGATACATTTTGTGAGGTAAAATATTTTTTAAAAACGGTCAGTGAAATATTTTACCTCACAAAATGAATCCACTGTGATCCCCTACTGTATTGTCAGTATTATCTTTTGCTTCCTCCCCTGCCAAGGAGATGTGGTATGCTTCGTACAGACACGTCGTGCATCTGCCGCCGGGATCAGCCGAATGATTCACTGCACCTGCGCGTAATTCACGCAGGTGCAGTAAATCAGACCGCCACCATCTTTGTGCAGACAGATAGCGGCGGTCACATTAAAACTGTGCATGCACTCCTCCTGTACAAAGATGGCGGCGGTCAGTGAATCATTTGGCTGATCCCGGCGGCAGCGTGTTCCCGACGGTGTTCTGCTGGTGGTACCGCCCAAGAGGCTGCGTGAGTTTGAATGAGAGTGTGAGTGAGTGTGAGTTTGAGTGTGAGTGTATGAGTGTGAATGTGTGTGTGTGAGCGTGTGTAAGTGTGTGTGTGGTGCATACGGCATATAGAGTATGTGCGTGTGTGGTGCAACGGTGTTCCGCTGGTGGTACCGCGCAATAGATTGTTACCAGCAGCAGTTTCCATATTGAGACACCCCTCACTTGGGTGTCCCAATATGGTGGTCGGTGAACTTCCTCCGCTTGGAATTCTGGGATACGGTGACATCTGGACAGAATAGGAAATGAAAACGTTACAAGGCAATTATATAAATAGATATTTTTAAACACTTTTTTTAACTTTTTGCATGCTTCAGCAGTCTCCATGGGAGATTAGAAGCTGCACTACTTTGATCTCCTCTGCTACACATAGGCGATGGATGATCAGATCTCCTGTGTATAGCAGAAATGCTCACTTGCTGTGAGTGTCCACCACTGGGCGGCACTCATAGCAATCCTGCATTGACAACCATAGACGTCTGCTGGAGACCTCTGGTTGTCATGCTGACCCATCGGTGACCCGCGATCATGTGACAGGGTCACCAATGGGCAGGATTAGTGACGCACTTCCGGTAAGCGTGAGTTAAATGCCGCTGTCAGATGCTGGTGGATCACGATTCCACATGCGACTGTTGCTGGCACATATCAGCTGTATAAATCAGCTATAAAGGCATGGATGATTGACCTCGTGGAGACCAAAACATCCAACACCGCGGAGACACCATCACGTGTTTCTCAACGCAGTGATCCAGAACACTGCCCCCAAATATGCAAATGCATGTAGAGGAGCTGCGGAGACACCATCACGTGTTTCTCAACGCAGGCAGTGAATAGCCAGGCCTTTCCCCGGGAAGGAACAACCAAGGGAAGGGCAGCATCCAATAAAAGAAAACCACCTATGCCAAGCATGGTATCCATCCACAGACAGCTGTTTCGGGGTGTTTGCCCCTCATCAGTGTAGAGTAGGAAACTGGCTATCAGCTGACATGTGCAAAGAAAAGTGTGTTCTCAGCGCCGGAGCCTGCACCAAACAGAGGGAGTCTGACATCGGCGTACTATTACACCCGATGTCGGAAAGGGGTTAAACAGTTGGCTCAATAGACTAAATAGATGGTGTAATACTGGAGCTACTAACAATGCATTAACGAGGAGGGAATAATAAAGACGCAATTTTTCTAAAAGTTGCATTAAAGGTGTCTTAAGTAATTGCAACCTGCTCTGCATCTTGAAAATTAGAGGCGAACAGCAAATTAAAGTACAGTATCATATTTGTTTCAATCATATCAAGCTACTGTATTTTTTGGACTATAAGACTCAATGGACCATCAGACACACCCCTAATTTTCAAGAGTAAAATAGCGGAAAAAATGTAATATATCAAATGGAGGTCCGTCTTACAGTCCGAATTCAGCTAACCGGCGGCAAGAGCGTTGGCTGCTGTGGAGATCGGTCACTGTAGGTGTTCAAGGGCTGTGAGTCCAATCCCAGGCTGGTAGCAGGAGGTGTTTGGCAGTATGGGAGCTCTGCCAATATTTTGTGAAAGCCCGGAGCACTTGCATTTCTATGGTTTCAATGTGGTGGACTCCGGGAAAATGGTATACTAGAGGCGGTGCGTTTACACATTTCAATCTCGGGAAATTTCTGTGCCAAAATCTCAATCTGCTCGTGCTCCTCTTCCGGCGGCCATTTTCCTGGAGTCCACCACATAGAAACTGCCGAGCACTCCCTACTACAGGCCTGGGACTTGGAGCATCGCCGGCAGGGTCACACCTCCTCCCAGCCCAGAGTCTGCAGCATTGCCCACAGTATCGCCCGACTCCGGTCGCCGGCCACCCCCCTAGTAAGCTACATGCGGACTATAAGACACATCCCCATTTCCCTCCCAAATTTTTTGGGGAAAAAAGTGTGTCTCATAGTCTGAAAAATCCGGTAAGTTCAACTGTTTTCTTCTCTGAACCAATTTGACTGTAGAGCAGTGTAATTTGTCTCTTGATTCCGAACTGAAGTTATCCACTCATAAAGGTAGGAATAATAAATCTTTTTGACTATTAATGCTCTGCATTCAGAATGTTTAGTAAGTTTTATGGGAAAAAAAATCTATTACAAAATTGTTCACAGGATAATTTTTCAGGTACGCAGTGCTCCCCCTGCCTCTAGGTTTCCTGCTTGTCGTGGGAGCTGTGTGTTTTTGAACATTGACAGTTCGGATCAGTGACATGGATGCTACGCTTGCCCAAACTGTGCACTTTTCCATCCTGCAAGCAAAGGCAGCGTTAGAGGAGGTCAGGGCCCTGGAATTTGGCGGGATCCAGCTCTTGCAAGTACTGGCTCCTTACCAAGGAGACCAACTACCGTGACAGCCTACAGAAGTGGCCAGTAAGCAACGAGGAGTAAACTATACATTAAAAATACCTCTGTTATTGAAAACAGAACGCATTTTTTAGAAGAGGTAAATTGCAAAGTTGCTTATTTTCACAAGCACTTTGCATTTTTTTTTTACCATATATCATGTTGAAACAACCCATTTTAAACAATTAAGTCCCCAAAAAGGCTCTTCTGACAGCATATAAATGTAAAACAAAAATTGTAAAATTGAAAAATCATACTGAATAAATAAACAATTAAATAAGTGTCAGCTAAACATATGCAAAGTCTCATGACATTATGTAAGGCTTTTCATATGTTAAAATAACTGCAACAGTTCTTGACTCATTAATGGTATTTATACATTTTCATTTATTTATGGACTTGGTTGTCACCGATCAGACATGCAACCTGCACCATACATTTAATATGTTGTGACATTAATGAGAACATGCCACTTGCTTTAAAAAAAATACCTAAATACCTTGTGAAAATCCTTAAGCTCTCCTGATTCTGCGACTGTTTTCTGTTTTGCTATGCGTTGCTCCAGCGCAGAGATATTCACGTCTGTTCCTTTTGGTGTGCAAAATGTGAAATCTCTGCTTGCAGTCCTAATGGTCGTTTCGCTAGAGTCTTCTCTGGGAGTGTGAGGTTTCCCCCTCCCTCCAAAACATGCCAATCACATCTCAGCTGTTGAGCTGCGATTGGCAGTATCTGGGAGGGAGAAATGAAAGTGCACTCCCCCAGAGGAGACTCTGGAGAAACATTCAGTTGCGCTACAAGCAGAGATTTCACATACTGCGCTCCAGAAGACATGTAAATATCTCTGCAATTGAGTTACGCAGCGCAAAATGAATCAGTGGAGCACGGAGATTTTTACTAAGTATTTAACTATTTTTTTGGAAAATGATGGGTCCTCTTTAAAATCAGGATCATGAGATATGCATTAATGGGGTGTGGTCCACAGAAAGCTTTTGACATGTTGAAAAGTGCAATACTCCTTCTCTTTTTCAGATGTTAAATTGACCGCACTCTCTGTGAAAGTTTATGCAGAAGACTTAAGTTTAAAGGCGATGTCCAGTGAAAAGAAGTTATCATCTATCCACAGGATAGGGGATAGGTTATAGATCGTGGGCGTCCTCCCGCATCAATCACTGTCGCTCATTTCTAAAACACACATTCAAATGAATAGGGAGCTGCAGTTTTATGCACAGCTGGGTGGCCAGGAGCGCCTCATGCAAGGAATACATAGAAAGGATATGCCTCAAAATCAGAGTTGCGACCCCTTCATTCTCAGGACTATTGGTGTCCCATAAGTCATAATGTGATGGGGATGGTCTAGTAAGACTTATGTGTTAGCACAAATTATTACTGTGCATGTAGTTATTTTGTGGACAATCGAGCTCATGAGCCATATTAATAGATTTTCCCCGGACTCCATTTCCATCGTCACCTCGCTCTGGATGGCCATGATCTGTACCATCAGCCTATGACAAAGTATATTTTCTTCTGGACACTCATGCAAATACAGGTTTTTTTTTCCCAATCAAACCAGCATTATTGCAACTTACTGTTTTTTTTTTAATCTGTCGGCTAACAGCAGCCACAGAGTTAAGTCAACAAATAAAGGTAAAACTTTGGAGTGGATGTAGGAGCCAACGTGAGTACACATATAACAAATGAGATTAGAATGCGCCATTGTTTTGCCACCTGTTCCATTCGATGACGGTATTAACTTCATTTTGTGTTTTATGATTAACCAGAAATTTTCTCCTATTAGCCCAACTATTGTGAAGCAATTTACCTTGAGGAAAAAAAGCATATTAACTTCATAAAGTTCATCAAAAATCATGTTCCTGGATACTAAAAGCTTTCTTCTAACAGGCGAGAATTCAGTGTGCTACTGATGTATCACAATGGATACAGAGAAATACAGATATTAGACAGATAGAAATAAAGAACACAGGGAAACAGATAGATAGATAGACATGATGTAGGAAGATATTCTAAGAGAATGGTGCCCCCCGTTTGTCTCTGTCACATGAACTTAGTAACATGTCGGGGCATCGGTCATCATAATTTCCTAGTAAAACAATTTCTATCGGTTTTCCGCACTGGGAACTTTAAGCTCGCAATCGAATTATTAACTGCAGAAAGTGATTGAAATTGCTCTCAAGGCAGTATATGAATTTTAATAACCATTTGGCACATTCTATTTTAAAAGTAACAATCTGATAACATTCTGTGAAGTTTCTTATTTCTTCGTGAAAACTCTTGCTGCTCGAGAGAAGTTTTGAGTTCAATATGCTACAATTGGCAATCAGCTTTGTCTTTGCCAACTGGCACTACACTTCAGGATCACAGCTGTTTCCAGAAAGAGAGAGAAGGAGAGACATCTTTTCTTTTTTTTCTTACTTTTTTTTGCAACAGAATTCTCACTATTTGAGTTTTCCTACATGAAAGTTTCCAACTGTGACACATTCGTAGCTGACACAACATAGGTGATCTGTCACGTAGGCTTGATTCACAGTAGGAGAAAACCCAAGTATATGCTGGAAAACACATGACCAACAAGAAAAAGACACGCACCCACTTGGCGAATGGTTATTTTGTAGGAATGAGAGTTTCAAAGGTGCAATGTCCAATATAGAGGGGGTGGCATAGGAAAATCATAAGTGCGGCTCACATTTTGTTTTGCACATAATACCAATCTAATGATCCCAAGAAATAACTGTCACATCCCATGAAGGTTAGAGTGCCCATGAGGGAAAAAAAGGACTGTGTTATTTACCTTTCCTGGCTCCAGTATCGGGCTCTCCATCTTGTTTCTGCTCCAGCCTGGTTCCTTTTCCCTGCTGCATGTTGTGTTACCTGGCTTGCACCCCAAAGGTTCGCTCTAAAGCTTTACAGACCAGCACAAGCAGCTGAGTATTTAGGTAGTCGCTCCATTCTGCTTCTCCAAGATGCCTCCTGACATAGTCAGATCTGCTACATAGCTGGGTCATGCTACCTCTCCTCTCTGCTAATAACAGTAGTGTTCTGATAAACTCAGCAATGCTACGGCGCTAAGCTCGCTACGCTGCTCCACGCTGATAATACCGCTAGTATCTTGATACACCAAGCTCTGCTACATACCTGGGCTCTGCTATACCACTTTACATTTCTAATCCCTGGAGTCTTCTGAGATACCCAGTTCTGCTACATAGTTAAGTACTGCTCCATTCTGCTTATCCTTTGAGCACCCTGACATGCCTAGCCTTGCTTCATAGCTAAGCTCTGCTATACTACTCCACTATGCTAATACCTCAAGCATCCTCACATGCCTAGCCTTGCTACATAGCCAGACTCTGCTACACCAATCAACTCTACTGATCCCTCTAGTCCTCTGACACACCCAGTTATGTTACTTCCTTCCTGTGCTCTGCTACAACACTCCTCTCCTTGAATCCATGGTGTCTCTTGAGATAACTAGTTCTACTACATTGTTGTTGCTGCTATTCTATTTCTGTTAACTCTGCAGATAATCTACGGTATATATTAAGCTTAAAGGGGGTCATTCTCATCATTCAACCTTGCTGACAATCTCTGCATTAATCCTCTTCACATGCTCAGCTGAGCTACATCATTAAAAATCGGGTCAGTCCTATCTTGGACTTCACCACACAATTCTGAGACAACTACCATACTGCTACACTAAAGAAGTCTACTATTCCATTGATCAGTTCTGCTTAGGACTCCCTGACATATTCAGCTTTCTCTCATTGCTAAGTCTACTCTGCAGCTATCTCAAATCTGCTTCATCAGTCTCTTTTCAAGGAAAATCTATCTTCTTTTGGGGTTACTATTCTACAGTTGCCTTCCAGCCTCTACAGGCTCCAACCAGAACGCCTTATTGCATCAACACCATCTGCATCATCTTGTTGGGTCATGGGCTTTCAAAATTCCACCCCACCAGATGAGACATAACATTGTACACAGCAGATGTGTAGATAGGGTTTTGGTTGAGGGGGAAGAAACTTCTGAGTGGGCCCCTAACCATGTAACCTTGATTACAACTCGGTGACGCACCCTAATAGTGGATGTAGGAGAACCTCAGCAGATGACCGAGCTGTTACTGAAAATATTCTCTATATAAAGACCAACATGGTTATTACCGCCATATGGTCAGTGGTAAATACCAGTCCCTCAGAACATATAAGTGATTACTGCACAGTTATAGATGGTGACTTACTGCTGACGTTCTTGCTGATAGAATCATTCACTTTTCACATCTTTTCCATCTGGCCCAGACCGACATGACAACTTCTTACAGCCAGGACTCGGCTGCAGAGATTACAAGAAAGACACATTTCACATCTCATATTTTCAGCACCGTCACCATCTATTCCCAACCTGCACAAACTCCTTATTCTGCTGATACCCTAATACTGAGCGCTGCTGCCGTAAGTGTACCTATTAATGCATCTATTCTGTGGTACTGTATGCCCTTTAAATTCTAAAGCAACCCTCTAGAACAGGGGTCCCTAACCTGTAGCTCGGGAGCCACATGTGGCTCGCGGTCCCATGAATTGTGGCTCGCGGCTGTCTGTCAGCTTGGTGCATTAGCTCCAGTTCTAGCAAAATGGTATGAAGAGCACATTTGAAAATGGTGAATTTTATGAGCAGCCCTGCATAGAAGAGCAGATCTGGACGCACGTATACTGGTCTTAGGGCTTTTCAGATGATTTATGTATGGTACGCTGGAGACAAGATGACACCACCTGTCAAAGGAGGTGTTTGAAGCTGAATGTGACAGTGTCTTGGGAGTGCTTTATAGGAGAATACTGAATGGGGGTATTGTAGGAACCCCTGGATCTTTGTATACTGCTTTAGGGTGATTGATTTTTGTGGAAAAGCTTTGGTTCCCACTATGCCTGTAATGGGGGCTTTGGTTGCCACTTTTGTGAGGGGGTGGGATCTGAATGTGGCTCGCGACCATCTCTCAGAGCTGAATGTGGCTCTCAAGGTCTGAAACGTTGGGGATTTCTGCTCTAGAATATAGTAATGCCGGGTGCAAGTGCCATAGAAAACAGTGCCTACATTTTGTCCCCTAGAAAGTAATAGTGACCTGTGTGCCCCTTTGACAGTGGCAGTAACCTGAATTCCCCTATAAGTGCCCACTTTACATTTAATAATGTCCTGAGTCTCCCCCCTGTACAGCTCCCCTATACACAGTATGATGCTTTCTTATACAAAGTATAATGCCCCCTCACTGTATATATACTAACTCCTTAGTATCCACCAAACTGTATGATGGCCGCTCACTGTAATCTCCACACTGTATGATGGCCCCCAGATAGTATAATGCACCAGTTAGGCCTCAATATAGTATAATGCATGCCCCATAGGCAGACTCTATGTTAGGTGTCGAGTTCCTGCCGCTACACAGGGGAAATCTTGAACCATGTCCGCTGCGGTCTCCCATTCTCCAGCCACAGTGGAGCCTCCTCAGCGGAGACGTCGATCCCAGCATCTGGCTCAAGCCGATACTGTGCGCTTAGTTTCTGCTGTCTTTCCAGTCTCTGCATTTGTAGCCAGCACTGATCAGCAGCGAACAGGCGTTTTTTGGACTAAGTCCTGCTTTCCCCATACTAAGCATGCCCACTGGACGACCTCCCATTGTAGGTCGGGGGTCACATGCTCAGGTCCTGTTGCGACTCCTTTTGGACCATCTGGAAGGTCCCGGAGCGCTACTACTATAAAAGGTTCGCATGGCCTCTCGGCCATGCACTAGTGTAAACCAATTATTGTGTGTGTGTGGATGTATGCCTGTTCTGGTGAAAGCTCCGAATTATTCACATCCCTAGAGTTGTTGAATGTTAGCGAATGTTGGAGCTGCCTAGCACAATCTCACAGCGTCCTTAGCAGCGTTAGCCAGTGCGGCACCGTGCTCAACCAGTGCGTTTTCCAGTCCCTAGTTAGGGCGGTTAGTGGTGTCCGCCAGAGCGGCGCTGCGCGCACCCAGTGCGCTAACTCTATTTAGATTAGTTTTTTCCCTGACACCACTGTAGCAGTGTCAAGCGCAAGAGGTCTAGAGGGACTTTTACCCTGAGTCTTGGGGCAGAGTTCTGTGACTCCTTGCTTGCGCTCTCTGTGCGGTATTGCGGCTCTGTGACGCAACACGGTTCGCTTCCTTCATACCGGGTGAAGCTAACCCGTGTGTGTCTTCTCTTAATACTGCCATATAGTCCGTCATTACCGAGCAGCAGGTGTCTTTTCTGCACGGTGGACCTTGGACTGTGAACGCATCTTATATCGCCTCTAATTAATTTTTGGTGCGTTCCGCCAGACCTAACATTCTATAGTATAATGCACTCCCCATAGGCAAACTCTATATAGTATAATGCACCCCCCACAGGCAGACTCTATATTGTATAATGCAGGCCCCCATAGGCAGACTCTATAGTATAATGCAGCCCCCCACAAGCAGACTCTATAGTATAATGCAGCCCCCCTAGACAGACTGTAATGTAAAGCAGCCCCCATAGGCAGACTGTAATATAATGCACCCCCAGGCAGACTGTAATATACTGCAGCCCCCCCATAGGCAAACTGTAATATAATGCACCTCCAGGCAGACTGTAATATAATGCAGCCCCCTATAGGCAGATTGTAATATAATGCACCCCCAGGCAGACTCTAATATAAGGCAGCCCCCCACAGGCAGACTCTAATATAATGTACCTCCAGGCAGCCTCCAATATAAGGCAGCCCTCCATAGGCAGACTGTAATATAATGCAGCTCCCCATAGGCAGACTGTAATATAATGCACATGCACCCCCATAGGCAAGCGCTAATATAATGCAGCCCCCATAGGTAGACAGTAATATAATGCACCCCAGGCTGACTACTATAATGCACCCCCCATAGGCAGACTGTAATACAATGCACCCCCCAGGCAGACTCTAATATAAGGCTGCCCCCATAGGCAGACTCTAATATGATGCAGCCCCCATAGGCAGACCGTAATATAATGCACCCCCAAGCAGACACTAATATAATGCACCCCCTCAGGCCTCTCTAGTATGATGCACCTCCATAAAAAAAATGAAAACAATACTCACCTCTCTTCCTCCTGGTTCTTGCTCTGCTCCGCACTCCCTCTCATTTGACAGCAGGCGCCGGGTAGTAACGTCATCGCGTTCGCTGTCAGTGTCTGCGTCAGACGCTGAGAGGGGGATGATGGGAGAGGGAGCGTAACGCTCCTCTCATCAATGCAGTCAGCTGTATCGGCATCCAGCCGATACAGTTGAACCTGCGATCACGGGTGGGGGCCCCCTGCTGGCCATCTCAGTAAGACAGGTCATTGATCTCCACTCACTTCTAGCTAAGGGTACAACAGAAAAGAACATCAGCGCAGTAAAATCCTTGTTAAAAAATGCATATTTTGCTGCATATTTACCACTGATTTTACTTTTTGCATATTAACCAGTGAAATCACTAGCATTGATTAAAAGCATGTGCATGTCAAATCCTCATTGCCTCTGAAGTTGTGGTGCAGATTTTTTCAGCATGGTTCGATTCCTGAATGTGTTTTCGTACCCCTGATACTACTACTCTATTACTTTGCAGATTTTCCATTTCCATCCCATGTCGTCATACACTTACCCTCTTCTTGCTAGGAAGATATCTGGACTTGAAGCTCTCACCACAGCCAGCTGTACACAAGATGCCAACCATTACCAACTTCTGGCTAATAAAATGTCTTGACTTTATTGATCCAAGACAAATACAAGTTGCTAGCCCCTTCCAACCTCATTGTAAGATTTCTGCACCTTGAAGTTACCAATGGCAAAACACAATGCTAACCTTTGCGCACCACTGGCTCATATGTCCGGTCCTTGTCGATCCCACACAGCTGTCAATCACATTCTACCAGTATCTACCCTCCTTTTGTTAAGGAGACGTGAGCCTTATAGATTCCACCAGAGCTGGTAGAAAGCTGCTAGCAACCACTACCCACCATTTATGAAGACATCTGGACCTTAAAGTTATCATCGTAGCACTTTAGATGCAGTCTACAAACCTCTGTCTACCTATCGCTGTCACAAATCATTAAGGGATTCATGACAGCTCTGGGTCTGCTGGAATTTAAATGTAGTTTTTTTTTTTCCTTTGGTCCAGCAAGAGTTAATGTCAGTCTCTTGCTGGCAGCTTCTTTTAGGCTGGTCACCTGATGTTGATTGGTAACCACTCCCACCTCCCTTTAAATAGTCAAATGACCCATCAGCTGATTGTTGGTTATAGAGTTACTTCTATCCAGACCAGCTAGGTGTGTAGAGCTCTCCAGTGACTGTGGTATTTCCGCTATTGAAGTCCTGTTTACCTGGTGCCGTTCACTCTGCTGCTGTTAAGAGTAGCAGCGGATTCTGAGCTGAGTTGTATTCTTTCTGTCATTCTCTTGTTTTTCTTTTTCCCTCTGTTATATTACCTTCAGCGGCAAGGTTAGCGTCCTTACCGGCCAGTGTACTAGCGAGGGTTAGCAGAGGTGATGACGGTGGGGGGAAGGACCCGCATAGGGTGTTAGGGGGAGTTTAGGGACTGACACTGGTTGGTGTCAGGAGGTGTCCCATCCCTCGCTCCCTACTGTTAGAGCCTTCCTCTCCTGTTATGAAAGGCAATTCAGTACCACAATGGACATAGCGGTCAGAGCACATACAGTGATCTGACAATAACTCAAAATCATAGAACGAGCTCTGAGACGTGGGAACTCTGCAGACCGCAATCCCTAATCCTCTCCAAACAACACTAGAGGCAGCCGTGGATTGCGCCCAACTCTGCCTATGCAACTCGGCACAGCCTGAGAAACTAACTAGCCTGAAGATAGAAAATAAGCCTACCTTGCCTCAGAGAAATACCCCAAAGGAAAAGGCAGCCCCCCACATATAATGACTGTGAGTAAGATGAAAAGACAAACGTAGGGATGAAATAGATTCAGCAAAGTGAGGCCCGACTTTCTTAACAGAGCGAGGATAGGAAAGATAACTTTGCGGTCTACACAAAACCCTAAAGAATACCACGCAAAGGGGGCAAAAAGACCCTCCGTACCGAACTAACGGCACGGAGGTACACCCTTTGCGTCCCAGAGCTTCCAGCAAAACAATTAGACAAGCTGGACAGAAAACATAGCAAACAAATAGCAAAGAAGAACTTAGCTATGCAGAGCAGCAGGCCACAGGAATGATCCAGGGAAAAACAAGTCCAACACTGGAACATAGACAGGAATCCAGGATCAAAGCATTAGGTGGAGTTAAGTAGAGCAGTACCTAACGACCTCACCACATCACCTGAGGTAGGAAACTCAGAAGCCGCAATACCACTTTCCTCCACCAACAGAAGCTCACAGAGAGAATCAGCCGAAGTACCACTTGTGACCACAGGAGGGAGCTCTGCCACAGAATTCACAACACTCTCCCTTTATCATCCTTTTGTACCGCCAGATTTACTCGTGTGCGTACTTGACATTATACTGACCTGCACCATTTTACTGACTTCCTATGGCTCAAGCTGAGGCTTCTGCATGCCTGATTCAGACCCTCACAGATGAGGTTACTGAGTTGCGGTCTCAGGTGATATGCAAATTGCCTCTTCAGAGAAAAAGAGGACTTGAACCTGCCACCTGTTGGAAGTAGCGATCCTACAAGTCACAATCAACCCTTTAACGAGTCTAGCAATATTACTTAGGATAAGAGCCAAATCAGTATCTCAAGTCGCAGACGCGGTGTTTCTGGCTGTTGGCCCTCGTCAGTGCGAAGCATGAGAACTGATTTGGCTAGGCGAGAGGCTCAGGACTGAGGTCTAAGGGGTAAGGTTTTTCCTTGTGGAGAGTGACCTACCAGTCTCGGGAGATGCAGCAGTTTCAGCATATGTCTGGTTTCTTGGTCTCAGCTCATGCCCAGGCTCAACCATAACTTAAAATATCTTTCCCCGACGGGTTCTCTGGAGGGAGAGTTAAATTTATGGTTTTTAGGGAAACATATAAATTATATTTCAGGCTCCACTCTCATTCCCGAGGAAGTGAGAAACAACGTGTGGGGATTGTAGTCTCCCTTCTTAAGGGTGATTTGCAGTCGGTGGATGAGTTTTTTCAGCTTTGGCTCTGGTGTGTGGTGATCCTGATGGCATCTCCCTGGCTGAGTCCAAACTTTGTAAGATCAAGCAGGGGGCCCGGCCAGGTGAGAAGTACTGCTCGGAGTTCCGGAGATGGGCCACTGACACTCATTGGAATGACCTTGCCCTTAGGAGTCATTTTTGTCAGGGTTTGCCAGCCAGGCTTCAGGATACTCTGGTTCAATATGCTACTCCAAGGTCGTTGGACGCCACTATGGCCCTTGTTATCAGGGTGGATAAACGCCTCAGGGAGAGACATACACGGACTCTGCCTCCTGTTGTTATTCCTATGGAGGAGGTCACACAGTTGCTGTCTGACGAACTCATGCAGTTGGGGCATGTCTCCTTTCATACTAGGTTGTCTGTGTAATAGGCTGGGTGGTCAAACCACTGTGCCGATGACCTAGAGGGGCATGACTAGGAGCCTCACCCAATCTGACCACGGATCCACAGCAGCTAACGACACCGAGATCTGAAGTGAGACAAGGAAAATGGTCCAGGTGCTACTCCAGGATTGACCTTAGCTAGATAGCAGCTGACCCCTAAGCACGGGTATCTGGGGCGCCCCATGGGGATGTCCAACAGATGCAGGCAGGACCAGCAGATGCAGACAAGACTGGCTGATGGAGAGATGAGCACTGGCGAGTGCAGCGGAACTGGCTACCATTGAGATGATCACAGGCAGGTGCAACTAGACCGGCTGCCATTGAGATGAGTACCAGTGGGTGCAACTGGACCGGCTGCTGTTGAGATGAGCTCTGCCGTGTGCAGTAGGCTTGGCAGCCGTTGAAGTGAGCTTTGGCAGGTGCAACTGGACTAGCTGCCTTTGAGATGAGCTCTGGCGTGTGCAGCAGACTCGGCTGCCATTGAGGTGAGCGCTGGCAGGTTTAGCAGGTTGAAATAAGCAGTGGGACCTGAGAACTCACAAGAGTGTTAGCAAAATAAACTCACAACATTGCACAGGCACTTCCATGTTGGAGGAGGTACTTTAAATAGTGAGTATCCTCCAGCTATTAGCTGGGGACACTTTAGAGGTATGCGCACGGCCCCTTTAAGAAAGAGGAAGTGTGCGCGCGCCTTATGCACTGTTCTCAAGGACTTGGCAGCAGCAGACCCGGAAGGAGCAGGACGGGGGACCGCAGTGGTGAGTACGCTGGTGTCTCTGCAGGGAGAGAAG